>NC_073692.1:25354773-25511288 GCF_029784155.1 Uranotaenia lowii
TACCAAAGTCCAGGCTGATTGGTTAAGCGGTTAATCTGTATAAATATGTAATGTATTTGAAACATTCAAAAGGGAATTTTAAATTACAAATAGGGTTAGTTGCCCTACTTAGGACCCTTTAAGCGGGTTTTTTTTTTTTTTTTTTAATAATCATGATTTTCTCTAAAATGGACTGAAAATTTATATCCTTTGGAGAATTCATTTATAAGTCATGATCTTATCTGCAAGTTTCACTGAAAATTTTCAACACAGGTTACGCTGTTATTGAGAGATTTACAAAGATATGGGTGATCCAAAGTTCCAACATTGAACCTCCTGTTCTTATTTTGGTACTGAACCGGTTCCTTTAAATGGACCTAGTACTTAAATTCATATAAAAGTATGATTTTTCGGAAATAAATAAACAAATTTATTGAAAATGTAATCTTCAATCAATTATTATCATACAAAAGTATTACACCTTTATAACATTTTAAAAAAACTTAAATTTCTGTTATGAATATCAGAAACACTTTCATTCCCCGTCAGCTCTATCAGCAGAACATTAGCTGAATCTTATTTGTGTCTACTTACTTGCAGTTTATGTAAGCAAAGCTGGCAAAAACTGATAGAAATATTCAATATCGGTTCAGAATTATGCCTCAATCGAAAATTCGCACCTTTGTTGATTTGTTGGTATTGATACAAAGTTTTGGTGATGTTAGATCTCAACATGGAACATCAAAGTCGAAAGTTTCCTATATTTGGACTCGTTTCAAATTTTCCGAGTTTTTCATTGATTTTCATGAATTTTAAGAAAAATAGGTAGGATGGTTCATATTCTTCACAGTGAAAGTAAGTTTCCTTAAAACTTTGGCTTGGACAGTAAAAAAATTCTGATTTTTCCGTAAACACTCTTATTTCTTAAAACGCGCCCCACTAAATGAGCTGTCGGATTTACTACCGATGAGTGGGTACATTTTCAAAAACGTTGAAAATTTCATCAGGAAGACTTTTAATGTCAAATAACGGTATGGTTGGGTTTAGGAAGAATAAGAGTTCATTGTGTGCATAGGAATATATTAATTCTATGCCAGCGAAAACAATTATTTACAATTTTCGACATTTAAGGACTAAAGTAGGCTCTAGGTCCAAAGTAGGAGCACTCACCCTATTTCATTGATTTTTTCTAATGATCAATCAAATACTGCATAAAGCGAGATATTGTCATAAATTCTCAAAATCGATAGTTTCCTTTTTTTTTAGAAAAATGCCCAAATATGATGACTACAAATGAATTGTGAAGGAGAAACAAAATAATGTCGAAAGGTTGAATTGTAACTTTCTTTCTTCATCTCAAAACTACATTCCGTTTCGACAACTATACCTTCATTGTTGCCAGTTATATTTAAGCTTATTCTAGATTTATTCTTATTCATTATTTTAAAATCTTTTGGATAGGTATTTATTTATGAACTTTTGTCAAATTTTTTAGAGGAACTTTATTTTCATCACAATGTTTATAGTTATTTTAATTGTTGAAAAAAATTTGATACAGCAATTATAAAAATACGAGGAGAACATGCTACTCGGGAACGAGGAGTTGGTTTCCTGTTAAGCCCGCAGGCCTACGCGGCCCTCATTAGATGGGAACCAATAAACGAAAGAATAATCGTAGCCAGATTTAGAACACGGGTTAGAAACCTTACAATGGTCCAGTGTTATGCGCCAACTGCCGATTTGCAGGAGAAAGAGCAGTTTTACAGTCAACTGAACAGCGTGGTAGAGAAAATTCCGAAGGGTGACATTCAAATCCATTTGGGCGACTTCAACGCAAAGATTGGTTCCTACAATCAGGACCTTGAGCGCATCATGGGGCGCCATGGCCTAGGACAGATGAGCGAAAACGGAGAGCTGTTTGTAGAATTTTGTGGCAACAACAATATGGATATCGGTGGATCGCTCTTCCCCCATCGACCAGCACATAAGGTCACTTGGGTATCCCGAGATGGCCGAACAGAAAATCAAATTGACCACATCTGCATCAGCCGAAAATGGAGGAGGAGCCTTCTTGATGTCCGCATCTGACCATCACCCCGTCCTTGGCGAGATACGACTGAGAGTTGCGCGTATCCAACGGCACGAGGAGAAAGTCGGGTGTCGATACGACGTCCGCCGGTTGGAGAATCCAGAGGTGAAAAGGGCATACGTTGAACAGCTAGAATCCCGAGCCTCGGAGCTGCCGACAGACGGAACAGTCGAAGAACAGTGGTGTGGAATCAAGAATGCCTTTATCACGACGAGCCATGGTACTCTCGGTAAAGTTTATAGAAGAAGAAGTGAATGGATGTCGGATGAAACTTGGAGGATGGTCGATGATCGGAGAAAGACGAAAGTCGGAATTGAGCAGGCATGTACCGGGTCAGCCAAAGCAGCCGCCCGCTTACGATATGCGGAGCTGGAAAAGGCAGTTAAACGAGCTTGTAGACGAGACAAGAGAGCCTGGACAAACTCCCTAGCCAAAGAGGGGGAAAGAGCCGCCGCCAATGGAGATATCCGATTACTTTATGACATTTCTCGCCGCATCAGTGGTGCAAGGACTAATGCAAGAATGCCGCAGACCGAGCAGGTCAGTTATTGATCGATCGAACAGATCAGCTCAAACGATGGACTGAGCACTTCGAACAACTCTTCCGAGTCACGAATAGCGATGGCCAACAGAACCCGCAGCTTGAAGCGCCAACAGTAAGTCGCATAAATGGCGTCAACTCGGAAGCGCCCTCGCTGGCTGAAATAGAAGCGGCAATCAAAAACATGAAATCCAACAAATCACCTGGGATCGATTGCATCCCTGCTGAAATGCTGAAAGCCGACCCTGCCCTGTCAGCACAAATGTTGCACCGTCTTTTCGCTGACATCTGGGATACTGCAACATTCCCGGCCGACTGGATGCAGGGTATCCTCGTAAAGGTCCCGAAGAAAGGAGACCTGACAGAGTGCGGTAACTGGCGAGGCATAACGTTGATCTGTACAACCCTCAAAGTACTCTGCAAAGTGATCCTGTACAGGATCCAGGAGAAAATCGACGCTACACTCCGATGGCAACAAGCTGGATTCCGATCCGGACGATCATGTGTGGACCACATCACAATGCTACGAATCATACTGGAACAAATCAACGAATTCCAGGACTCTCTTCTGCTGGTGTTCGTTGATTTCGAAAAAGCATTCGACCGACTTAACCATGAAAACATCTGGGCGGCTCTAAGGCGACGAGGGGTCCCAGAGAAACTAGTCCATCTCATCGAAGCACAATACGAGGCATTTTCGTGCAAGGTCTTGCACGACGGTGTCTTGTCCGAACCAATCCCGGTAACTGCTGGAGTGAGACAAGGATGTATTTTATCACCGCTGCTATTTCTAATCGTAATGGATGAGATTCTGACTGGATCGATCGACTGTGCACCGAACCGAGGATTGACGTGAAATCCTTAAACAATGGAGCATCTGAACGACCTTGACTTGGCTTACAATATTGTTTTGCTCGCCCAAACGTAACCGGATATGCAGAGCAAACTCGACGACCTCACCGAAAGTTCCAAGGCAGCAGGTCTCAAAGTCAATGTCGGAAAGACCAAGTCAATGGAGATCAACACAGGAAATCCCTCCAGTTTCATGGTAGCTGGGCAACAAGTTGAGAAAGTGGAGTGCTTCCAGTATCTTGGTAGCCAGATAACGCCTGATGGTGGTACCAGGAAAGACATCGAAACCCGGATCAGAAAGGCCCGATTTGCGTTTGCGAGTCTCCGAAACATCTGGCGGTCACGCCAGATCTCTCTACGAACGAAAATACGGATCTTCAACTCAAACGTCAAATCCGTATTGCTGTACGGTTGCGAAACTTGGTGCACATATGCGGTAATTACGCGAAAACTGCAAGTATTTGTAAACCGCTGCCTGCAGAATATCATCCGCGCTTGGTGGTCTGGCAACTGGATCTCGAATGAGGAACTACATCGCCGGTGTCATCAAAGGCCGCTAGAAATCGAGATTCGGGAACGTAAGTGGAGATGGATTGGGCACACGCTTCGAAGAGATGAAAACGAGATTTGCAGAGAGGCTCTAGATTGGAATCCAGAAGGTCATCGAAGAAGATGCAGACCCAGAAGCTCGTGGCGGCAAAGCCTAGCCGCTGAAATCCGAACTGTCGACGAGAATCTTGACTGGGACCAGGTGAAGACGCTGGCCCCGGATCGTCAACAGTGGAGATCTTTTACCACGGCCCTATGCACCGGAGGATCGGCGCGGGATCATTAAGTAAGTAAGTAACAAAATCTGACTGAATATTGCAGAATCAGTATCAATAATAATTAGTATCAAGAACTAAATCAGGATAAGAATCCCGTGAAACTTTTCAGTATCGAATACGTTTCACAAAATTTCTAACATCTTCTTGTGTGGTTAAATTTTATAAAATTTGTGATTGATTCCTTCCATATTAGATTTTATAGCTTAAAATTTGGAAAAATATCAATAGCACATCATGAGTAGTGAGTTGATCGGCTCTTTAGGGATTGTTTTCGCTTCAATGTTATATTGAACTGAGAAGCATCACCAGCAGGCGTTACATCTATGATGCATTGTTTCTGAATCCTCAACTGCGAGACGTTAATAGTTCTACTTTTCTCTAGAGCTTTAGCCAATTTACACCAATTGTCCGTAATTGTTGATACATTTGCTCCTTTGAAGAACACAACATTGTTTTTCAGTTAATCGCAACTGCCGCAACAATCGATTTATACTGGTTCTACGATCGGCATACGGCATCGGCATTGGGTATCATTTAGCGCTTCGTTATTAAATTGAATCAAAGCACCGCGCGCAGTCCCAGCACACCATATATCATATTTGAATCTCTTTGGCGGAGGTCGTTTGGCAGCCAAGCGAGCGAATTCGCGAGACCCTACTTCCAAGACCCACTTCTTAGACCTATACTATATAAATCGATTGCGATTAGACCAAAAGCCGGGATCGCTGGAGGGCGAAAATGGTTCCAGTTTGATTAGTGTATAGGCAAAACTACACAGCTGGATCCAATCAGGGCTGGAGGGGTTGGTAGCGATTTATTAAAATTTCTCAAGCACTCTTCACTCTGCCTCGTTCCTCCCACAACTCCAACCATCATTCTGAGCTTTTGGATTCAACCGACTACACATCATAATTGATATGCATGGCTAAATAGACACTTGAAGTGCGGTGGTCGATTTATCTGCCATTGAGGAGCAATATGGGCGTACAGAACTCGATTCTCCGGTGTTCATTAGATTCCCACTTCGTGGACACGGACTTGGAGGAGGACTTAGAGCAATAACAGCCCCAGTTAGGAGTTGAGCAACAAAGTTGTTCGCTGCACACTGGAATGCTGTTAATTGTTGCTGATTCCGAAGCAGCACTGTCATCAGCCCTGAGCTCTTGCTCGGTAAACATTTTAATAGAATAATCTCTTTATTAATTACAGTAGTGATGGTATGTGCGTAAGTGTGTCTCGGTCTGTATGCGAAAGTTGAAAGGAGAGGAACTCGATGCGTTGAAGTCTCCGCGGTAATAAAACACCGTCGCGCGCCACAAAACTGCTCGGCGACTGTCAACAGGGCGTGTAGAACAGAACATTCCTGCTAGATTTACTAGTCTGATAGCCGTATCTCATCCCCACTCTCAGTTGTTCAACAAGACGTCGTCCAAGGGTGAATGTTCACGTACCAAACGTCTTCCTATAGGGTCGACACTTTATCTAATAAATTTTCACTTTTATTATCATCTTCTGGATCGTAAACTAAATATCTTCGCTTTTGTTGTCAACGGCCACGCGCACTTTTATATAGTCTTCCAGGTCCAGACGCTGACTGCTTCATCTAGGAAGTGACCCGGAGACAGGTGAGATAAAATCCATAACTTTTCCGTGACTCCTCCGCACGTTTGAGTTTCGCAATCTAGTCTGGTATGCCACCCCAGTAAATGTCTGTCCACCTCTTCAATTGAACTAGTCGAGCGTACCATCTTAGAAAGGCAGACGATTTTTTTTTCGATCATTCACGTGGTAAATTTAAAACCCATATTCTGAAAATTCCTTATTGAAATCATCTTGACCTGGGGTTTCCATATCCTGCAATGGCAGAAAATCTTAGTCTTAGTCTTAGTCTTAAGTCTTAGAATAAACGGGAGAAACCAGGATATTTTGGGTCATTTAAATCAAGGTGCATGTAAGTCAATCAGTTGCCAGTTTTGTATCATACCTGACAATTATGAGATTTTATTTTGTAAATACTTTAACTAACAAAATGTAGTTTTTTTTTCATTCGAATGATTAGCAAATAGAATATACCTATTTATTAAAACTGTGACCAATAAAAATTACTAGAAAAGGAGAGTTTTTTTTATGTTTCTATATTCACAATTTTTCTTCTGATATTTTATACAATTTATCAAAGATTTTTTTTGTTTATAAAATCGAAATATTTTTCACCATGGGTGCACGGACTCACCTCATTTTCGCATTGCTGGCCATTTCGTGTATGTCATAAACTGAATAATTCAAAAACTAGGAAAATATTCTAGCGCATTTTCAATGTTTCTGAAAAATTATTTCGAAAAAATATGAGAATGAACTATGGGTGCACGGTTACACCTCAATATCGTCGTAGTAGAGTTTTTCTAGTACCTATTGCTCTGAAGTTTTTCAACACTTTTCTAATGAATTATACCAAGCAATGCTGTGCGAAAAAGGGGGGGGGGGGGTTTAGGGGTTTAACTCCCCCCTCCATGGAGATTTTTTTAAAGTAAAATTTTTCGGTTCAAGAAATAAATTTACTGTATTAACGGGAAATTACTTTATCCCAAGAGGTGTTGACAAACATTCTGCTACAGTACATAACATACGAATTGAAACAAGTTTTTAACTTTCAATTTCCCCTATCTTGTCTTTGAAATTGATTTTTATTAAGAAATGTATCTAAACAAGTTCATCCATTACGTTATTATCGATCATTTTTATAATTATTAAACACTTTTACATCATAATAAATTTAATTCTGATTTGAAATATTTTTCGAGAGACCAACCAATTTCAACATCAACTTTAATTTATGTTTATTATTTTTTTCTTCTAAACACTCAACTCGACATTTAAAGGATATTGATAAATTATACAAGGCCACCAAGTCCACATTAAAATTAGGTGCAAAGAATTTAAGAGCTAATTTTGATTAATTTTGGTGTCATGCAACTTCTGAAAACATGTATAAATAACATAAGGAAATTCTGCATTTTTCTGATAAAGCTTTGAAACATTTCAAACAAATTTAAATCAAAGGTTTTTTCCTCAAGACCGAAGTCATTTTGTTTTCTGCAAAAGAAAACTTATTAAAGTTTTCCATTTGTTCGCTTTTCCCAATTTTGTAAAATAATAGATATTAAACGAACTTTCAAGATGTAGTAACTAAATTTCATTTGAGATTTTTGAAGCAAAAATCAAATTGACTCAAGTTAAAAGTCAAATAATCAAATCAGATTTCGAGAAGATTGTTTATTTGAATTATCAATTGAATTCTATAAAAAATCAATGCAGATTGTAAAAAATGAAACGAATTAATATTAAAAAATAGCGAGTAGAATTTGATAAGAATTATTCTCATTTCATGGCATAAATTTGTTCCTAATAAAACAAATTTTTATATTCATTATCTTGAAATATTCTTACTAAAATAAAATGACTTTTACCGACAAGGCCGACCAATTGAGTTAACATTTTATTGTAATCTCCAAAAAAAATATCCAAGTTATTCTGTATTTTTTCAAAATAGATAAACCGAATTTTATAGTCAAACGTTTAAAAATTTTTTAACAATTTTTAATAAGTTTGTCTTTATTTTTTTAGTTCTAATTTTTGTGTTTTGAAATCATAATCTTCTTGGAAGCCTAGAGATTTAAATTTTCAAGACGAATAACTTTTGTTCTAGCTTTTGTCCATGAAAAGTTCGAAAAATGATTCGAAGTAGCAACTTTTAATCTTAATTTAAATGCTTAATGTTGACTCATATATTATCTGATTTTCTTAGTTTTCTCAAAGCATAAATTATGACAAACGTTCCAACTCCAGATGGCATAAGCGTTAGAACAGTTAAAATGGTTTCAAGTATTAAGTGATTTTTAATCTTTAATATTGTTTATTAAAAATTTCACCAATGTTTCCACATTCAGAAAATCAAAAATGAATGGATTCAAATAGATTCAGATAATTACAGATAATTTTTATGATTCAGAAAATTCAACCATCCATTACTGCTGACAAAATTTTCTAGCAGATATTAAAATTTTAAGATAAGGAGATATTTTTAAAGCAATAAAATTTGTTTCTATTGCGTATTTTCTGTAACTAGTTAAAAATAATTTTAATTTATTTTATGCATTTAATGGGAATGTTTAACTAACCAGTTCATTTGAAATTATTGAAAGTTGAAATTAAAGAATTAGCTATATTGGTGTTGATTGTATAACGCTTAAAATATTTTTTTTTATTTTGAAAAAGAAAATTTTCAGAAATAATTTTTTTTGGGGGGAAACCAAATATTTTAACATTTGATGGATATTAGCTGAAAAGGCTCTACGTTCAGCCCATCCAAAAATTAACGTTACGGTTTTTTTTTTTCTTTAAGTCCTGCTACTACATACACCATACCATTTTTGTATTGTTGGTATTTCTAGCTAAATTTCAATTTCGAAATGGTAAAACTTCCATGGTAAAGTAAAGAATAACTTCTTCTACAGACTCAGAAGAAAATTTGTTTTAAATGAATATATGATTCTTCATTATGAATGTACGGATTCACCGCATTTTCATTAAACATTGAGTTTTTGATTTATTTTCGATGAGGTATTTTGACAAATCTTCACTAAACAAAGCTCAAAACCAAATGTTAACAAAAAAAATTTAAAAAAAAAAACGATTATTAATCGTAGCTCCTCTTATGAATTTTTAAAACAATTTGTGATTCTTAATTTGATTTAAGTTATTTATTTATTTTCTATGTTTTAACAGGTATTTCCAATCGTATATTTATCTGATATGGTTATTAATTGATTATTGTTAAACCTATTTGTTGATATGGCATTTCAAATTTTCATAAATTGCATATGCTTTCATTAAAGCCAAGAAAATATTTAGAATTATTTGACCATGCCGGTGCGAAGGACTCGAACGAGGGAGGGTGGGGGGAGGGGGGTGAAGGCGTTTGAAAATCAAATTTAGCTCGAAATAGTAACAAAACCAACATTGCACAATCAATCTGGTAAGTCATTAAAAAAATTTCAAAATTATGATGATAATTCCATGTTGTGTTGTGAATATTGAAAAAAACAAAGCACTTCAAAAACAATGAAATTTTGTTTCAATGTTGCTAATTTCAATCTTTTTGGAACTTTTCATAGATTAACTAAAAAATCATGATCGATTCATAACAGATGATTTATAATAAGAAAAATAAGTAAAATGGTAAAGAATAACAGCTCAAATATCAAATTTCTTAGCTCTAGAAGAGCATCTCTTAAAACTCCCTTTGAAACCTTTGAAAACCTTTGAAATTCTAGAAAACTCCTTAAAATGTAGTTATCCATTCAAATCATTCGGAGAAGCATTATAATTAACTTTTACACAGAAAATTTCCAGAAATAATCTTGTTTTTGTTGAAAAACACAAGTGGTACTATACTTATTTGCATCCCTTTTTCATATTTTTGGTCCTCAACGCCAAAAAAAGTGAACTTATTCTTGATTTAACCGTAAAATAATTCAAAACAAATTTTAGAAGAAAATTTTGGTGATTTTCAATCATTCATATTTTAACAAGCAAAACACAAAGTGGTACCGTAAAATGGGGTAACTTTGATCACCGGGGTAACTTTAACCAGCAAGAAATTTTTCCACATTATCATTAATAACTCAGTCTATAGTTTGAATTTTGCAAAACTGTTTTCTACGTTTGAAAGCCGATTATTTAATTGAGTATCAAATAAGCAAAATTTGGTTTGTATTCGAATTTATTTTCTGTTAGTGAAAATGTAATTTCAAAATCTTAAAATATCTATTTTTCCAAGGCTCGCAAACAAACAGCTCTTCTGATGAGACCAAAAAGCATTTAGAAGCAAACGGGTCGTTGAATGTGAAAGAATATCTTTTTTTCTTTGTATAGGCATAGTTACAGTGCTATTTTTTATAGTCATTAAATGGTTAATTTTTGATATTTAAAAAATAAGGACATTTTCCAAGAGTAAACCCGTTTTAGATAAATGGATAAGAACCCTATCAAATGGTAAACTTTGATGAAAAAATCAAAACGGAAATAATGGGAAGGCCTAAGGGAATGTGTAAAGGTAAAATTGCATTTGTATTTTGAAGCTTAAACTATTTAGCAATTGTTTAAAAAAATTTCCCTCAAATGTATGCAACATCATTGTTCTTTTTCGATTATAAATGTTTTTGAAAGAAAACGTTGAAAAGCAAGGTAAAATTGATAAACTAGCATTTGTAAATATTATGAAGGTGTTTTGTATCCTTTATGATCAAGAAAACTCGTTAAAACCGCCAAACTAGAGACTGATCAATGTCACCCCAAAGCATCAAATTCTGAACAGAGACAAAATCGATTTTTAAATCAAATTCAAAACAGGTTAATAAATTTCTGCAACCGTGTTTTACGTTCATAGGAGTCCAGTACTGGTTTTGAAAATATGAAACATGCCACATTTCCCTTCACAGAAGAAATAATCGAAAAATATTCAAAAAAGTGATCAATCTTACCCCGGATTACGGTACTATTCTTATTTCGCTCACTGTATTATTTATTTTAAACTCGGAATACGTTTTCGCTGCCCTTTAAAATATTGTGTCCTCACAAGGACAAAGGTAGAAACGATGATTTTTTCCATAAAAATTTAAAAATGGTTCTGATTTTAGAAAGCAAAAATTCAGAATATACATAAACAAAGCCCGACTTATCATAAAATATTTAAAAAATTAGATATACATAGAAAATCATAAAAATACAGTTTTAGGATTATAATTTTTCCAATGAAAACTTCTTACCATTTGAAAAATTAAATCAAAAAAATTATTTGATAACTTTAGAAAACAGCATTTTGATGCCTCTGTGAATTTGGTAGATTTTGTTTTTTTTCTATTTTTCCTTATCTCGAATCTTTACACGAATTTAGGCTATTGCCTCTAGTCTTGGTAGTTTAGAGTTTATATGTCTAAAAATTAATCAGCGTTTAGTTAAATCAATCACTGAAATCAATTACTGTTGAACTAACTAATATACATACAAGAAAAAAAAACTTTCTGAATTTGTTTATTAAACCTCATCTGATTTAGCAAAAATATTTTAATAATGATAGTGATAAATTATTTTTAAAAAATTCTTTCGTTTTTACAAATTGGAAATATATCATAGAAAGTATTGCTGACATTTCTGAGAAGGAATGTTTGTTTAAGCTTTGCAGGATTAAATTTTTGCTTTCAAAACTATTCAGAGAAATTCCCTTTTCAAAAAGAATGGAAATAAGTAACCAAATGGAAAACTTGCCCACCTTTTTTCGCAGAATTGATAATAACTTGCGATCTATAAGATAATAGTTATATGAAATCCTTTATTTAAATTTTTTGTTATTAGATTAATTCTTCTCGACCGTGATTAATGTTTTGTATGAATTTTGGTTTTTTTTTTCGGTCTGAAGATTCAATCAAATAACTAAGCCTTTGAAATGCCCGGCGTTTTGACCATTTTTGGTTGTCTTTCTCAAGGGAACCAAAAAAAACCAAAATAACTGCAAAATTTTTTGTTATGTTCAAAAGTTTTGGAAAAAAAGTTCCTAATTTTCTTAAATGATTTTTACAAATTTTTCATCGTTATTCAAAAAATAAAATCTGATAGAAAAATGTGTCTGACCTTGTGTAACTTTTCAAAACTGTTTTTGAATGGGAATTTAGCATTAAGAAAAACCAGAAATTAAAAAAAAACTGAAGCTTATACTTGTGTCTTGAAGAATATTTATAATTAGTACGTTTTTTCATAATCAAAATGATTCATAATACAATTGGGATTTTATTTTTTTTTTTTGTTAATTCTATTAACTATCGTAAGTATTAAACGTCTGACATGTGGCTTCCAATTTTTTGAACTGTAAAATAAGTATTCGATGAATTCTGAATTAAGTTGGGTACACTTGTTCATAAAACTCCTTTCCAAGTACAACATATTTCAAAAAAATTCAATCATCGAAAAATAATAACGACTTTAATATCAAGTTAATAAAAATTAATTCTCAAAGAGTGATGGAGTGGGGAAGCATGCTGCACACTGCCAATTTTCCACCAGAGATTAGAAATTTAAACTAGACGTTTTAAGCCATTTCCAATTTAAACTTTTTTTTTTAATATTCTTTGATATAACTTCAATCTGCAAATCAATAATTTTGCATGTAAGTAAATGTTGATAGAAAATTATGTTCGTATTTTAGATACCAGGAAGTTATGAGCTCATTAAGGAATCTTTCGTTATAAATATCATGTTATCAACGAAAATAATTAGTTTGTTGTTGAATACAACCAAATTTTAGATTTTTTTACAATTTTCTATTTTTCCAGAGTTTCTGTATATAAGCGCAAGGTAATTCTATCGAAATTTAGATTATTTTCATTTTGCTGATACTTCATAAAAATAAAAAATATTTGAGGTAAGTTATTGATAACATATTGCTATTAACTTAAAAGTTTTATTCAAAACTGATTTTGAAAAAAAATACTGATATACTGTTATATTATTCAGAATAGTGATTTGAAAATATAGTGTTGTCTTTATCAATTCTGAAATGAATTTCTCATTGTGAATTGTGGTCCAATAGTTTCATTTCATTGGTATGAATAAAATATAAATTGTTATTTACCTTTTCAAGGGCACAATATTCACAATTTTTTAATCGTTTTTTTAAATAATTAAAAAAAATTGAAAGAAGGATGAATTTCTGATAGCAAAAGCAACAAAAATACAAGAAAGCAAAATTAGAGCTGATTTTGACAGATTTGGAAAATTTTGAACTTTTTATTGAGAAGAAAAAAACTGCAAAATGTTGCAAAGACATTGAAAGGTTTTGATTAAATGATCATCTTTCTCAATGACGGCGAGTAATTTTGAGATCTGAGAAAAAGCTACATAAGTTTCCTTTATGATTGTTTCACAGTTCTACAGAAATACTGAATTTTGACCTAATTCCAATGGAATTTTTAACTGAAATCAATCTCAGATGTTTTCGAAAACAAATCGTTTTGCAGTCTTCTACATAGATAAAGTTTAAGAGATTGCCCGATATTATCCGGGTTTGCGCGGATATTCAATACGATATTGGGAAAAATCCGGTCCCTCCCAGTTGTCCGGATTTATTTGAAAAATGACAGTTTTTTGCCCAGATTTAAATACTTTTTTTTACACAAATTGTGTTGTAGAAATTTTTTTAACAAGTTTTATAAAAATAATCATAAAGGTTGTTTGGAAGTCTAAAATACGATTTAAAATCTACTAAGGAGTTTTGATGAAAAAAAATTGTTTTCAAGCATTTTTTTTCTTGATTTTTGTTAAGAATTGTTTTATTTTTCCGAATTTTCCCGGATTATTGATCGAATATTTGTGAATCAAGTGCCTGGGTTTCGCCAGGTTTTTAGATAGGATTGTTCGGATTTTTCCGGCCTGGATACGTGCTGAAAAATTTTTGGCAACCTTAACAAAGGTTGTGAATAAAATAAAATTTTTAATTTCAAAAAAATTAAAACGGCCTTTTGTGATGTCAGATATATAAAAGTCATTTTTGAATTGAATTTCATTAAATCAAGGATATTTAATAGATTTAAAATCAGTTTTAAGTTTTCATTCAGCTGCGAGTCAATAAAAATTGCCAAATTTTTAAATTATGCAAGCCAAAGCAACAAAACGAGAGGTGATTGACAAAACCTGACGAGCTCATGTCGCCAAAATCTTTCGAGACAGTTATCAAAACATATGCACAAAAACAGTTGTTCTCGTATGTTTGCAGTTGATATTATTCATCAATGTAAAGTCCCAATCAATTGCAATAATCAACTTTTTTTTTGTCAACTGAAATTCAGAATCATAAGTGTGAACTTTCAAAAAACAATGAATTTCAGGTGCATTTTTTATGGTTATTTCTTTATAATATAATATTAGAATGAATTTATGAAAACACAACAATTCTTAAGCTTTCAAATAAAACCTTTAGACCTGTTATACGATGTTAGATGAGAAAGATATGAATGAGATAAATTAGCATGTTTTTTAAAATAATGATCCCAAACTTTTGGCCGATACACCATACTAGGGGGTGATCCTAAACTTTTGGACGATAACTGAAGTGCTTATTTTATTAATTAAAAGTGCATTCTTAAATTTTAGCACAAAATTCGAGAAGTAAAGAATAAGGATTCTAATGCAGCTCAAATTTTGAAATTTGGTCCACACTATCCCGAGATGATCGGCCATGAGTATTGAGTGCGATTTTTTGAAAATGTTCTAACTTTAGGTTAAGTTTTAGGTACAAAACTAAAACATTATTTCTAGGCAAAATACCTTCGAAATAGCTATTGCTCATTATCTTTCAAATGAAATCAGAAGATTTGCAATATGACCTAAGACTGCTGAGATATGAACGATCAAAATTTTTAATACACCATAGCAATTAACTGCAAGTTCGAAAGAAGCTTTTATCCCCATTGAAAATGTTATTCAAAAAAGTTAAACGTTCCCTGTTGTATCTTAAGCTCTACGCTTCTGAAGCGCCTATTGGAAAATTGATCACCCGAACGGGAAATTTGATTGCAATTTTTGGGGAAATATTTCCATTGAGGGGAAAATTTTCAGAATTCAAGGGTATACAGACTAGGAAGAGCTTAAATTTTTAACATTTTTCCCCGCTTCGGGGGAGGGGCGGGGAAGATCACCCCGATCAACCCCTCCCCTCTCCCCATAGGACCGCGCAAGAGTGATTTTCAAAAACATTGTTGAGAACTAGGTATTTTAATAAAGTACCGATCCAGAAATTCTACGTTAGATTTCTGTACATTATACGATCCTTATGAGATGCAAAAGAGTAATATAAAATCTAATGAACATATCGAACCGAAGAAAAATTATAAAAAAGTTTTGTTGACTTAAATTTGTCAAAAAATTAAAATCATTTTGTAAATGTTATAGAAGTGGAGTATTATTTCAGCTATTTAAATAGAGTATAGTATCTTACATAGTTCAGAGCTCTCATATTTTAAATCTCCCGCCAAAACAAAAAAAAAAACAAAAACAGTATACGAAGGATCAAAATTAGGTTGATTTATAAAGATTAATAACCAGATAGCGAGCCTTTATTATACGCTCATTTGTCATTGTGTCGAGACAGATCAGCGTTTATGAATATATTGACGTCGCTTTTGGTTAGCGTTCAACCAGCTAAGGTATGTTTGGATTAAGCAAACGGGAGACCCATCAGTTCGGTAGTGCTACCTCAGGAGGAGGTTTTTTTTTTTCTCGAAGAACGAACGGTAGCAACGCGGTGGCTCCAACTGCTGCTGAGGTCTTGGAGAACCCCCACGAGGGTGTGGATCTCTCCCCCCGACCCTAAAAGAAGCTGTGGAGTCTCGTGACCTCCACTCTGGTGCTGCCCGTGTCTTTCTCGTTTGCCCAGCGTCGGTTTTGGCTTCCTGGTAGCACAATTTTGAGGCCCCCCGTTTGGAGGAACAAGATGCTAAACAGGGCATAACTCACGACCGCTCACTCCTTGGCTCTGGATTGGGTCGAAACGAGGAGGGTTTTATCTATCTGGCAGCTTGCTGCTGCTGCTTCCTAAGTAACAATGCCAGATTAGACTCCTCCGCAAAATGTTCCCTGTGAGAGAGTAACTGGAAATCACAAAACATCAGTATCCGCTTAATCGCGCCGAAGCCTGGCTCAAAGATCAGAGCTGCTTCCGCATGCGCTTTGTTTAACTTCCCAAAAGGAAGGATTCCCAGGGCGATAAACTAGCTACCTACCTACTGGGTCAATCTTTGAGGGCGAGTTCTGTGGGCAGTTTTCGTTCGACGGCGACGACGACGACGAGACTGTTATCTCGGTGAATGGAGTAGCTGCTAGATAGTAGTTTCCATTGAAGGTAAAAAATATAGTTCCTGGATTCATTGTTCGGTGAAATATCTGACGCAGATCGAATATTTATAGTCTCAAAGTTACATCTACAAACTTTACAAGCCTAGCTGCGTGAAAATTCGTTAAATAGAAGTTGAAAATGCATAATGTTTTCGATGAACTCTCGTTTTGGGATATCTAAAATATTCATTAATAAAACGAATAAAACGAATTTAAAAAAAAATACAACGATGAATTCAAAAAGTCAAAAACACTAAACATAGATTTGTACTTTCGAAAGGATAATTCATGTATTGTTGTTCAAATCGAGCACATTTTGACATCTTTAGATTTTTGAAATACGAAACACAAAATTTATGATGATTTTTTAAAGGAAGCTGTTTTTCGAACTTTTTTGTCCATTTACAGTTTTTGAGATTTTCTAACACTTGAATTCAACTTCGAAATGGATTGAGAGTGAAAAAAGTAAGATTTTCACAATAAATTTATATTCACCAGCAAAAACAGAGACAGTTTTCTCAAAACTCTTAAAAAAAGCATTTGTGATTTGAATAGTTGTTTTATATTTAGGTGATTTTGAAAACATTCAAATGCGGTTTTTGTTCTTAAATACGTTTCAGTTTAAATAAGGGTTGCTCAAGTAGGCTTTGCCTTGTCGAAGAATACATTCCAGATGTTTCCAGCAAGGGCTTGTTATATAGCTCAGTTGCTTCTTGAGCCGAAGTCCGTGAGTTGGAGTCTAAGAGTAAACATCGATCATAGTTGTACCGGATAAGTTTTTTAATGACTCTTCGCCAACTGCATCGTTGATATGAAACGCGAATGACACAAAGATGTTAAAACGATTATAATCGAAAAAAAATATTTCCAGCAAATCAAGCATTCTGTTCAGATAAGGAAGTATTCTCCCCCCATTATGAAAATTGACAGTTTTTACGGGTGATGAATTCACTTTTTCTTAGATTTGTCAAAATAAAAAAAAAAGATTTTTTTAGCCTTTAAAGAAAAATTTGCAGAAATTCAAAAAGTGAAGGAAAACATTTAAAATTCTTTGAAATTCTATTTTTTTTCTCGGGCTTTGTTGGGAATAAAATTAATAAAACCAGGCAATCTGGAATGCTCATTTAATAAACATTAGTATGAGTATGAATAATGAAAAAATCAATGATAGCTTGTCGAAAATTATTGAAATTTGCGTTGATTTATACACTCTACAACAATTTTAATATTGAAAAAAGGAAACTGTAGTTTACTAAATAGGATTGTTTCAGCCCAAATTTAAAATTTTTAATTCTGATGTACTTTTTTTTATAAATAATCCTTTACTAATGGATACTACCCTCAATTCAGCATATCTCGCGTGAGTTTCCATTGTGTCGTATGAAACAAAATGTAAACAAAGAGTTTTATTACGAAAAATTCGAAAATTGACATAAGCTAGTTGCAATTATCTTTCATTAAGAATATTTGTAGCGCGGACACCATATTCTTTATGTAAAATACAAATTTCAAAGTTGTTTTGATCACTCTTGCAGTAGTTTTCTGTGAATAATTTTGATGTTTCATATGACATAATGAAAACTCACGTGAAATATCATTATCTAATTGACCATTCTCAAATTATTTATTATAATCGAAAATCGCTCTTATAGTTTAATTGCGAATTTCATTGAGCGATTCTCTAAACATGAATATTTTTATATTTTCAATCTCATCTCATTCCAGATTTATGATTCTGTGTCTTGAAAATTTAATTTCCATTCTGGATTATTGTTTTCAAAGCTAACTTAAGCCCATGGGTAAATCAAGTCACATACAACGTACATATTAATCACTTTTGCAACTTTCAAGTTTGTTAATGAGTACCTAAAGTTCACTAAAGGGAATTGGGCAGTTGATTCTCTTTGCCAGCCAATATGTTATTTTCAAAGCATTCATTCAAGTAAATATGTGACTTTTGGTTGCTTGGCTTTTGTTACATTTTGAAGAACTTTTGACAATCCGAATAGCAAGGATCATGTGATAAAAGAACTGAACAATGATTTTCAATTTAATAATCACCGTAGTATCTAAATATCTTTCAATCGCATTTAATTATGAAATCACCATAATTTCCAAAGTCACCGTGAAGTTAATCGTTTATTCAAAATATTTCATAGTTGTCGAAAATGACAGAAGCACAGTATTACGATATCTTTCATGTGACGAACAAATGATTGCCCGCCATTTTTTCGTCGGACGATTTTCTTGCGATCTTTTTCACGTAGAACCATTGCTGAATCCGGACAAGTTCTGGAATTTGTGGACGTCATGCCGAGTTGGAAGGCAATTGGGCAATTGCCCCATCAACGGTGGTGGTGGTGGTTAGTAGGACATTGCATGCAAGCATTTTGATTGGAAAACTGACTAAACTCAAAAAAAATTTAAGAAACTGACGGAATTTCCGGAGCTCCACAACATACGAAGGCAGCTTACGATGGCTGACAACATACAAGTCCAGACCAGGACAAATTTAAGTGCCATGTTGTCTGTATGAAAATGAAAACTACTACAAACGTCATGAAATCCAATAAAATATTCAAAAAGCAAGAAAAACATAAATATTTACCATTGTGAATCCTTTGTTAAAACAATGGAAATAAACATACATTCAGGGTTGTATTGTGGAAAACTGGAAGCTATTGTTGAGCTTTATCATGTTTGGAAAATCGGCATTTTTTTCATGGACACGCTGCATAACAATATCTCTTTTTCATGGTTATTTTCGTCAGAACGATGAAATTTATGGTTGAAAAAAAAAATGAATTTCAATGTGCATTAACGGTATCAAAGACGATATTAATCATTGTGTAAACCATACAATTTTTGGTCTGTGATTATGGAATTCATGGCTCTTTCAACACATTCCATGAAATGATATGAAAGTGAAATCAAAATTTGAATTTGAATAATAAACTTGGAAATTTCTGCTTTCCTTTGATTGTAACCTTGATTTTAAATTTTGTCTTTGACTTTAATTTGTAATTTGAAAGTGCGATTTTAATTTCAAACTTTGAACTGTGGGCCTGAATAAAATCTGATTTAAGATTTTGAATTTCACTGTTGAACTGTCTGTATCTCCATGGAATTTGAATTTAATTATGTTGTATTTTATTTATTTATGATTCTTTATCAGAAGTCTTGATGATATTTCCCAATAGTCAGAAGGTACAAATTTATTCTTCTTTTAATGACGGTCATATAAACTGATGGATTACTTACTTACTTACTTAATGATCCCGCGCCGATCCTCCGGTGCATAGGGCCGTGGTAAAAGACCTCCACTGTTGACGATCCGGAGCCAGCGTCTTCACCTGGTCCCAGTCAAGATTCTCGTCGACAGTTCGGATTTCAGCGGCTAGGCTTCGCCGCCACGAATTTCTGGGTCTGCCTCTTCTTCGATGACCTTCTGGATTCCAATCTAGAGCCTCTCTGCAAATCTCGTTTTCATCTTTTCGCAGCGTGTGCCCAATCCATCTCCACTTACGTTCCCGAATCTCGATTTCTAGCGCCTTTTGATGACACCGGCGATGTAGTTCCTCATTCGAGATCCAGTTGCCAGGCCACCAAGCGCGGATGATATTCCGCAGGCAGCGGTTTACAAATACTTGCAGTTTTCGCGTCGTTACCGCATATGTGCACCAAGTTTCGCACCCGTACAGCAATACGGATTTGACGTTTGAGTTGAAGATTCGGATTTTTGTTCGTAGAGAGATCTGGCGTGACCGCCAGATGTTTCGGAGACTCGCAAACGCAAATCGGGCCTTTCTGATCCGTGTTTCGATGTCTTTTCTGGTACCACCATCAGGCGTTATCTGGCTACCAAGATACTGGAAGCACTCCACTTTCTCAACTTGTTGCCCAGCTACCATGAAACTGGAGGAATTTCCTGTGTTGATCTCCATCGACTTGGTCTTTCCGACATTGACTTTGAGACCTGCTGCCTTGGAACTTTCGGTGAGGTCGTCGAGTTTGCTCTGCATATCTGGTTGTGTTTGGGCGAGCAGAACAATATCGTCAGCCAGGTCAAGGTCGTTCAGTTGCTCCATTGTTGAAGGATTCCACGGCAATCCTCGGTTCGGTGCACAGTCAATCGATCCAATCAGAATCTCATCCATTACGATTAGAAAAAGTAGCGGTGATAGAATACATCCTTGTCTCACTCCAGCAGTTACCGGGATTGGTTCGGACAAGACACCGTCGTGCAAGACCTTGCACGAAAATGCCTCATACTGTGCTTCGATGAGATGGACTAGTTTCTCTGGGACCCCTCGTCGCCTTAGAGCCGCCCAGATGTTTTCATGGTTAAGTTGGTCGAATGCTTTTTCGAAATCAACGAACACCAGCAGAAGAGAGTCCTGGAATTCGTTGATTTGTTCCTGTATGATTCGTAGCGTTGTGATGTGGTCCACACATGATCGTCGAGATCGGAATCCAGCTTGTTGCCGTCGGAGTGTAGCGTCTATTTTCTCCTGGATCCTGTTCAGAATCACTTTGCAGAGTACTTTGAGGGTTGTACAGATCAACGTTATGCCTCGCCAGTTACCGCACTCTGTCAGGTCTCCTTTCTTTGGGACCTTTACGAGGATACCCTGCATCCAGTCGGCCGGGAATGTTGCAGTATCCCAGATGTCAGCGAAAAGACGGTGCAACATTTGTGCTGACAGGGCAGGGTCGGCTTTCAGCAATTCAGCAGGGATGCAATCGATCCCAGGTGCTTTGTTGGATTTCATGTTTTTGATTGCCGCTTCTATTTCAGCCAGCGAAGGCGCTTCCGAGTTGACGCCATTTATGCGACTTACTGTTGGCGCTTCGAGCTGCAGATTCTGTTGGCCATCGCTATTCGTGACTCGGAAGAGTTGTTCGAAATGCTCAGTCCATCGTTTGAGCTGATCTGTTCGATCGGTCAATAACTGACCTGCTCGGTCTTTTAGCGGCATTCTTGCATTAGTCCTTGCACCACTGAGGCGGCGAGAAATGTCATAAAGTAATCATATATCTCCATTGGTGGCGGCTCTTTCTCCCTCTTCGGCTAGGGAGTTTGTCCAGGCTCTCTTGTCTCGTCTACAAGCTCGTTCAACTGCCTTTTCCAGCTCCGCATATCGTAAGCGGGCGGCTGCTTTGGCTGACCCGGTACATGCCTGCTCAATTCCGACTTTCGCCTTTCTCCGATCATCGACCATCCTCCAAGTTTCATCCGACATCCATTTACTTCTTCTTCCACAAACTTTATCGAAAGTACCATGGCTCGTCGTGATAAAGGCATTCTTGATTCCACACCACTGTTCTTCGACTGTTCCGTCTGTCGGCAGCTCCGAGGCTCGGTATTTTCATATATATATATATATATATATATATATATATATATATATATATATATATATATATATATATATATATATATATATATATATATATAGGGGAGAGTGGGGATACTTGATCCCCTTTTCTTATTTTCACCATATCTTTTTGGAAAAATTAAGCAACTCGCCGTCTTTGACATTTTCTGACTGCTTGTAACTTCAAGTTTCTATGCTCCAAAAATCAGAACGATACTTGAACCCGTTGATGAACTAGAAGCATTTTCGTGGGAGTAAAAAAATTGCGATTTTTCTGAAGTTAGGGGAGACTTGATCCCTTATTGAAGGAGACTTGATATTTTATTCAGAAAGCATTAATCCTTGTATAAAAATCAAACAAAACCCCAAGATAGAATGTTAATTGACTATTTTGGTCATGTTTGTTCTCATTTCACAATTTATAGCAGACATCAGAAGAAAATTCTATAACTTTGTCTCAACGCTAATAACATTGCATACTTAAAGGCGCTATTTTTTATAATTAAGAGAAAATTAATTATTTTTGCTCTATTCTTCAGACAATTGTTTGATAAATATTAGTTTTGGATAAATATGAGTAATTTCGTAATCAGCAATCATAACGATCAATTCAGAAGAAGAATATGCCGTTTGGAAGGGGGATCAATTGTACCCAACTCTAGGGGATCAATTATACCCATAATCAACATTTTAGAAAACTTTTTCTGAAAAAAGTTGAGAGTTTTCCATTGCTTTGAAAATATGGCATTATGAAGTTCATTTTATGCTCGAACGATTGATATATTGGAACAAATATTTTTTTCATAATTTTCCCATGTAAGGAACATTTTAAAGTGATGAAAAAAGATCTTCAAGTTACATTTTGTGAAATTTTTCAAACAAAGTTAAATCACTCGAACAATTATTTTGTTAAAAAATTTTAACTACAAGCATTGCTATTTTGCTCATTTTGGCACATTTTTCTAGAGCATTTGATCTTTGTAAGACATTCCAGTTTCGAGATATAGCTAAGGAATCAAGTATCCCCAGGGATCAAGTATCCTCATTCTCCCCTATATATATATATATATATATATATATATATATATATATATATATATATATATATATATATATATATATATATATATATATATATATATATATATATATATATATATATATATATATATATATATATATATATATATATATATATATATATATATATATATAAATATATAATATATATATATATATATATATATATATATATTATATATATATATATATATATATATATATATATATATATATATATATATATATATTATATATACCCAGTATCCAGAAGGTGGTGAAAGCTGGCCGGATACGCTGGGCGGGACATGTTGCGAGAATGCCGGACGACTGTCCTGCAAAACAGGTGTTCGCTACGAATCCGGTAGGAACAAGACGAGCGGGGGCGCAACGAGCGAGATGGTTAGACCATGTGGAGCGTGATCTGGCGAACGTGGGATGCCCGAGAAATTGGAGAAGATTTTCACAATAAATTTATATTCACCAGCAAAAACAGACACAGTTTTCTCAAAACTCTTAAAAAAAGCATTTGTGATTTGAATTGTTGTTTTATATTTAGGTGATTTTGAAAACATTCAAATGCGGTTTTTGTTCTTAAATACGTTTCAGTTTAAATAAGGGTTGCTCAAGTAGGCTTTGCCTTGTCGAAGAATACATTCCAGATGTTTCCAGCAAGGGCTTGTTATATAGCTCAGTTGCTTCTTGAGCCGAAGTCCGTGAGTTGGAGTCTAAGGGTAAACATCGATCATAGTTGTACCGGATAAGTTTTTTAATGACTCTTCGCCAACTTCATCGTTGACATGAAACGCGAATGACACAAAGATGTTAAAACGATTATAATCGAAAAAAAAAATATTTCCAGCAAATCAAGCATTCTGTTCAGATAAGGAAGTATTCTCTCCCCATTATAAAAAATTTACAGTTTTTACGGGTGATGAATTCACTTTTTCTTAGATTTGTCAAAATTAAAAAATAAAAAAGATTTTTTTAGCCTTTAAAGAAAAATTTGCAGAAATTCAAAAAGTGACGGAAAACATTTAAAATTCTTTGAAATTCTATTTTTTTTCTCGGGCTTTGTTGGGAATAAAATTAATAAAACCAGGCAATCTGGAATGCTCATTTAATAAGCATTAGTATGAGTATGAATAATGAAAAAATCAATGATAGCTTGTCGAAAATTATTGAAATTTGCGTTGATTTATACACTCTACAACAATTTTAATATTGAAAAAAGGAAACTGTAGTTTACTAAATAGGATTGATTCAGCCCAAATTTTATATTTTTAATTCTGATGTAGTTGCAATTATCTTTCATTTAGAATATTTGTAGCGCGGACACCATATTCTTTATGTAAAATACAAATTTCAAAGTTGTTTTGATCACTCTTGCAGTAGTTTTCTGTGAATAATTTTGATGTTTCATATGACATAATGAAAACTCACGTGAAATATCATTATCTAATTGACCATTCTCAAATTATTTATTATAATCGAAAAACGATCTTATAGTTTAATTGCTAATTTCATTGAGCGATTCTCTAAACATGAATATTTTTATATTTTCAATCTCATCTCATTCCAGATTTATGATTCTGTGTCTTGAAAATTTAATTTCCATTCTGGATTATTGTTTTCAAAGCTAACTTAAGCCCATGGGTAAATCAAGTCACATACAACGTTCATATTAATCACTTTTGCAACTTTAGAGTAAAGATACATCTAGCAAACTCCGAACAATTCTTTTAAGGAGCTTCCCTTTATTAATCTGTATGAATTTATTTTGTGTTTTGGTTGCATCAAGATTTTCTTTAAAACATCTTCTTTAAATTCTATTCGCCGATACTATTTTTAGCAAAACTCGGAACTGCCTTATCGACTAGCTCCTATAATGATGCAGTTACAGAGACTATATGATCAACGTTTCTGTTTATAAGTACCCCGTAGAGTTAACAATTCTATTTTTCTTTCTTCGTATGTTAACATTTTCGTAGTTTGTGTCTTTTTTTTATCGTCCGTGGACTTATAAATTTTTTTAACCTAGTATGAGGTGGCGGGATTCGATCCCGAGCATCTGATTAGTACCTCACCAAAAATGCTAGCTATCAGGCTAATTTAATACATCTTAACTATGAAATGAATGTTGAGTGCTTTGTTTAGCGTTGGCATTTTTGAAAATGTCAAGTTTTGTGAGTATTAAATAAGCAAGACTTGTCTAGTCGTCTTCTATTTTTTTATTTAGCTAATATTTTGAAAATTTTAGCCCTTTAAATAGTTTTTTTTTTAAAATATTACGTACAAAAATGTGTAAACAAAAGGACGCAGCCAGTAGAATTCGGAAAAAAATACTCGATTCAAAATGACCGTTAACATGAGGTGTGCTTATAATTTCTGGACCAGTCTATAGAAAGGCCCTTGAACAAATTCATCTTGCTTTTACGTTATGAGTGTTTCATTTTGATTGTATATTTTGGGATGAATCATCCAACAGGATGAAAATCCCTGAAAAAAAAAGAAAAAAATTGTATATTTTTTCATCCACTTTAGCATCGAAATGTTTCGTAATGCATGATTAATGCCTATGACTCGATATTTTTTTTACATCAGATTTTTTACCGATTTTAATATGGCCCAAGAAATTATTCTTTCCATACTGCAGGAAAAACACCTGATTTTAATGATGAGTTTGAACATAAGAAATAATGGCATACACAACTAATATACTTAATTTTTTAAAGAGACGGAAGAGCTCTATCAGGCTCGAGCTCTATCAAGCTCGAGCTCTATCAGGCTCGAGCTCTTTTGTGCTGTCTAGGGATTAAATTATATTATATATTTCCTGATTGATTGAATCTACTTTTATAATTCCTGTTGAATCAGGGATAGAATAAAAAAATGAAGTATCGCGATCAGGATCATAGAAGCTAGTGTAAGCATTTTGAAAAAAGTCGGCGAAAAGATTACTTATCTCATGGGAACTTTACCGTCAGTACTGCCATAGTACAAGCGAGATGAAAAACTTGTATGTTGTATGTATGTATGTTGGTTATCCACCATGGGTGCACGGATTCACCGCAGTTTCTGCCAAAGTATGTGCTCACATGCATTCTCAAATTATTAGGTTCGACAAATCTCCAATGCAACGCGTACACCATACCCGGACCCCGGCTTCGTATGAACTGTTATGGATGAATGTTTTGTGTTGATGTAGGTATATTTTGGAAGAACAAGTCAATCAGGTAGGCTGGTTTACTTACAGGTATTCCGGCATCCGTGTATATACCTGGCCAGCTGGCAACTGATTGAACATTCTTATTATATAGTCAGTTATATGAGAAAACACATCTTACCTGTCGGCCACTTATGGGATTCGAACCCAAAAGTTTTCTTGCCGATACCGGGAATCAAACCCAGTACTCCTGGCATACCAAAACCAGACTCGCACCAGCCTATCCGCTAGATCACATCGGCGCTACAAGCGAGATGAAAAACTTGTTATTATTTAATATAGAATTTACTTATCTAAAAAAAGTTCTTGGGTTCAGTTTGATGTAATGCTCTTTTTTTTTAATTATATTCTACGATGGAAGTATTTACGCAGGTCACTAGTCGCTTATAAATTTCTTGGTATTCTGAACAATTGGTGCGCTAAGGTTTTTTTTTTTTTCAGTTTTTGTGAGCCTTCTGTTTTTTGTTTCAAGATACATCGAGGGTTTTGTTTTGAGAAACATTTACTCAAAAAGCACTAGATAGATTGACTCTATGTTTTGCACATGTAAACAGTTAATGTATTGTAGCTGACTTTGCTTTTTCATTTGATTATAACCAAAAATTTCCAAAAATTGTTGTTGATTTTATTTTATCGAAAATTACTTCCAATTACTTGACATTTAGTTAAGGCTCAGATTAAGATATGTTAACAATGTGTTCCATAATAAAAATTCCACTTCAGCTTCTAACGCCGCAAATCTAAATAAATTACAAATTTCTCAACAACCAGGAACTGGCTATCTTGAACCAGCACGAACGACAGGGCGTGGCCATTCCGGGTGGCCTTCTCCTTTCTTATCCCTCCCGCTGCTGTCTGGTTGGCTGACTGGCTAACTGTCCGAGTCAAGTGAGAAGTGTAAGTGAGGTTCCTGTGTGTGTTCACGAACTGACCTCTTATTAATCAGGACTGTCGTGACAGTTGACATGTTTATCGTATCGTATCGCGAACGCTCACTGAGCCCAAGCAGGCTTAAGCCTAAACTTAGAACCGCGCAACAATCTATGCGAGCAGCTTCCTCCCTTAAGGTGGCCACTTTAACCCGAGGGGGGAGTCACACTTCTCACCATTAGCAACCTTGGAACGGGGTTTGTGTGACAAAATCTTATTCAGTAGCTCAATCTTCCCGACTCTCCTCTCCGAATCGGCACCATTGATTGGGTTTGCATAGCATTGGCACGCTGCCCGGCTTGTTGGTGACTCAATTATTTTTAATTACCATTTTTGCATACCTAATTGAAGTCGATTGATGGAGAGGAGGACTACTGACTAAGTAAGTAAGGCTGGCTGAAATCTGTCCTACGACGACATGGCTAAACAAAGTGGTTCGTATGGATTAATTAATTGGCTCTGCCTTTGATGGCTGATGATGGGATTTTTCGCCGTCGCCGTGGAAATTGGTCGGCAGACACCGGCTTCTGTTTTTTTTCTCCTAACTGGTCATCGAAGGGTTGTCACCGATTGAATGGTCGTTATCTTAAGTGGTTAGTCGATATCGATCACTTAGCATAGAGCTACCGAAGTCTTCGGCGAGAGTTGTTCAGTTGAATGTGGCATTAATTTATCATCGGTTTTTGAATACTACCCAGGCATTCGATTGATGTGAAGCGTGTCTCAGGGATGTCTGAGATCTGATCGGATCGTTGCATGATATGACGTCTTATTAGAAGACAGAAAGTTCATACAAGGCCCCTATAGAGCGAGAGAGACCCTCAAGTATTTACAATCACCTGATTGATCGACATTAACTGGACCAACGACGACGCTCGAAAAGTTTGAAAGCCTTTCCGTGATGACAAGGTTGATTTTATTTTTTGAGAAAACTAACAAGCCATTCAACAAGGTGGGCCAACAAAAAGGTTGCACTCGTTTCAATCCCCATTCGTTGATAAGTTTTGCCCTAGAGAGCTTTGGCTAAATGCATATACTCCACGCTCGATAATAACAATATTTAACATCTACATCGTCATCAACGGCTCGACCCAGCTCGACTGCTTTCCCAGATTGCCAACTACGAACTACTCCCGATTTCGAAGGGAAGATCTTATCATCAATCTCCGGTTTCGCAGAACGGCTCCCCGAAAATAATCATAAAAGTAGTAATAATAATAATGATAACAATAATAATCACGAAACAACACGGTCACCTGCATATAATCGTTTACATTAAGACCTCCACCATGGCCGGTGGGCTAGTTGGGGTTCGATGGCTGACTGAATCAAGAGCTGACTCTCGATCGACCTCAAACAAACCACAGGTCGATAATTAAAAATCACTTAAGCCGAGACCGCCCCACACCGAGCGCCAGAATCTGGAAGCTTTCGGCCAACGTAAAACAGAGACGATCCACGCGGATGATTGAGTGCTGGTGATCCACTCTTGTGGAATTTTGGAACTCCCCGGGAGAGGGAACAGCCATATGTTTGGTATGGGCTTTGCATTACTCCGGAGAGTCAATTTTACTGACCTAGTCCTTTCGATGGCTCTGCTTGAACTAGCATGAACTTTTAAGATGACTGATGGGAAAACATGAGGTCGAAATATTTTGAGGTTTTTAGTTTTTTGAACAATCCTTACCCTTATTAGTGTTTCTCCTTTCGAAATCTTTGATAAGATATGAAATAGCTATAGAAGATGCCTGAATTTTTTTTTGTTTGGCTCTTTCTGCTTTTTCGTTGAAATGTTCTGAAAAAAATTAAAGTAATTGAAATAACCTACAATGGCGTTCATAATTCTTTATAAATGCGGAGCATGTGCTCAAATTATCTGTCAGTTTGTCAAGTTTAAAAAAAAATCTATAAGCTGAAATAAAAGTTGGATAAGGTAGAGTCCAGAAACTTGAATCATGGTAGAGTGAGTCAAGAAATTGCCTGTAAAGCATCAATTTTATCATCTAAACGTAAAAAATGTAAGCGTTTTCCTAAATTCTTAGCTTTGAATGGATTTTCCCATAAACAAAAGCGCGATGTGAAATTCTATTAATTATGTCGAAAACAAACTTGTAGGGGAGAGTGGGGTATCATGGACAATGGGCCACTTTTTCTATTGCTCCATAACTTCTTTGTTATAAACGATAAAATCAAAAATAAAAAGGTAAGGTTTTTTACATTTCTAACGTATCATTAGGCATTTTTTTTATTTTTTAAATAAATTATTCTTTCTGGCTGTTTTATAAAAAGTAATTTTTTTTTGGATTTCGAAAAATGGTGAGGAATCGTAAGCCACCAAATCCTAATCGACCAAATTACATGCATAGTTTATGAGTTGTCTCAACACTGTAATTTCGAATTTCATTAAGTTGTTTTTAAGCGATTTCAGATGATGTAATAAAAACGAGAGATGCGTTTGATCAAATAATTTCAAAAATCTGGTTCGCGAAAGTTTTAGTAAAATTTCTTTTAAAAGATTTATGTTCGTCTACAAAAGTCATACATAAGTCTACAACACATAGAAATATATGTTTAAGCAAAGCGACGGCGATGACAGTTGGACTAAGATTTTTGTCTCAACACACAGCTGAGATATTTAGAATGGTTCAAGGTACCCCACCCTTCCCTACAAAAAAGCCATTGAAAAAAACTAGGCAACATTTTTTGATGAAAAAATAGTTTTCTAAATTATTTAAAGGTTTTGAATATAGGTATCAGCTTTAAATTTTTAATTTTTTTTATTGATGTTGCGTGAAAATTAAATAAAGTTCATAATTTGATTGTACTCAAATCGATGTGAGATATACATACCTACTTACCTACTTATATCAGTGAATTTTATGTTATAAATATATATTCACACAAAACAATCTCGTTAAAGATTTTTAAGAATAAGTTCATGCTAAGTGTGCTTCGGTTTTGAACATATCATAAAACTATTTTGAAAAATATAATCATTGAACCATAATACCTTTCCGAGATAAGGGAATTTTATTATTATCTTGCAAATGACGCCGGGATCATTCAACAAAATTTAAAATTTGATTCATTTTAACGACTCATAATCACATGTATTTTTTTAAGATTTCTAAAATTTTTATTTTCCGAGTGAGATTCAGTTTGATAAATACGTTTGTAAATAAAATAATACCATATTTCAAAACTACACAACTCTGTTATTTTCCAACAGATATCATTCAACAGCACATAAAAACCCAATGAAAGTTTATTAGCTATCCAAATAGAATATTTTAAAAAATCGAGTGATGACTTTTTTTCATGAAAAATTGTATCAGTAAGTTTAAAATTGTATCTAAAAATCACCGAATCTTTGCATAAAATACTATTGTATAGCCAAATTTATGATGCAACTTTCATCCGAAGACATCAAAGTGCACCGAGAGCTCTTTTTTGCATCATTTTGCACAACAAAAATGAAAAAAAAACTAATTTTTACAAAATTAATGGGTTTTATAGCGTTTTGGATTCAGAGTCGGCAAATTTTGAAAATTTGGTCGGATTTTTGGATGGATTTGGAGTGCCTTTTGGATAATTTCGGATAAGTATTTAGCGCATGTCTGTGGTTATTATTGAATGATGTTTTGGATTTAAATAGCTGAAAAAAAATGGATCTTTTATTGTTTTTGTTAGTTAATTAAAGTTTTGTGCAATCTCTAAGGTTACTTAGTCTTGCCTTCGATTTGATGATTCACTTTGTCTAACATGTCGCGGATTTTCCTGTCAATGTCAGTTTTGCTGAACGTCGAGTGTTTTAGTCAGATTAAGTCCGAAAAGTAATCAGAATTTTTGACTTTTTTGTTTGATCAGTCTTTGAAAACGGGAAATTTTATAAAATAGCTCAAAAACCAAAAACAGGCTCGATTCCACAGAAGAAATAAAAATAATATTGATTTTTCAGTACAAAGTTTTCAATTTTCCCATACAAACATAAAAGTTCAAATTTACCCTTGTAAACGTCATTTGAAAATTTTGCAAAAAATCATGGATGATTTTTTAACCACCAAGAAGTTTTCTAGACCCCAGGGTCTATTAAAGCATTCTTACGAAGTAAGAGCGTCAGCTACGAGCATCTATTAAAGGATTGTCGAATTTTGTTAAGAACTACAAGTCAAAACTTCATGAGGGTAAAATATAAATCAGATTTAGTCTGCTTGAGTTGGTAATGAAGAAGTCGTGTAACGGACCGATTTTAAACCGATTCGGCTATGTTTTTTTTCTGAAATAAAAAAGTACATGTTACATTCTAGACTGATTCGATTTGGGGTCTTTTCTGAAATTCGCAAACCCTGAGGTCTAAAAAGCTTCGTTTTTATTCAAAACTCATCCAAGATTTTTTGCAAAATTTTTAAGTAACGATTTCATGAGTAAATTTGAACTTTTATGTTTGTAAGGTAAAATACAATATTTTGTACTGAAAAATCATTATCATTTTTGTTTCTTCTTTGGAACCGAGCCTGCTTGTAGCGTTTGTGCCAATTTATAAATTCTTCAAAGGAAATTTTCTGCTGAACAACTTTGTCGAAGACCGTAACATCGTATCTAATCAGGCAAAAAAGTAATTAACTGTTTGACAGGGGTATGTCTTTTGGCATTGAAAGACATTAAATTCCATCTTTAAAATTCTATTATCATAAGATTTTCTTACTAAAAAGGACATCATTTTTCACCGATAAGACCGAATAATTAAGTACCATTCATAATCCATTTTTAGAACGCAAAACTTCTTCAGGCAACCCAATGATAATGTAAAAAAATTTGACATCACCAACTCCGCGACATCAACTAATGCATTTTGACTTCCAAAACCTTAGTAGATGGAGTTTAGCTTCAGTTCTGTAGATAGAGTCAAAAAAGATTAAAAATATGCGACAATTTTGCGATCTTTTAACAATCTTGAAATTATTCACTGGAAAATTCACAAAAGTTCACAAAATTTACATAACCATAGGAGCTAAAGTACTTTTAAGTACTTTTTCGCTTGTAATTTTTACACATTTACACTTTTTTTCCTAAATTTTGAAACACATTAAGACTTAACTGATAAATTTCAACTCTTACAAAAATTAAACTCGTTGCATATATGCCGATTTGTTGTTTTATTCCCTTTAGACGGGGGTTTATTGCGTCTCTTCTACCTATCCGAGTATATTTTCTACTCGAAAATAAACCCTGAACGGTTTTAACTTTTTTACCTAACTGTCAATAAGTTTGATTAACTTGGTTAAAGCAAAGTACACAAAAAGAAAGTTAAAATTTTTTTCATGCCGACTTCGCAGCTTTGGACTTTAGCGAGTTGATTAAATAAAAAATGTCACAATTTCAAAAAAAAAAAATTTAAAATAAGCGGGTTCATGAATAGCAATTTTAACAGCAAGTTTAATACTCTAGTTTGGGTGAGTGTTCCAATATAAGCCCCTAAGGAATTAAGTAGGACCTATTTTCGAAATGGGTCAAATTGCTATAAATACAAGTTTTTTTTATTCTTCGAGCTTGCAAATTAGTTTTTAAGAGTCTCTTATCTTAGATGTGAAAACGCTTGTAGTTGTTCAATTCATCCCAGTTATGCAGCAAACCTTTTGAAAGTTGACTCCGATAATGGCACGTCCTTCCAAAATGGGCTTGATTCGACCCAACTGTGGAATATCAAACTTTATTTTCAATTTTCTCTCCCTTATCAGCTTATTTAAATGCAATGTTAGATATGATTAGAATCAGTAGAAGTAGCTTTAACTATATTTGTTCAAAATTTTCATGACTTGCATGATTTATGAGAGAAATATTCGATAAATGCTGCTAAGTGGCCCAAATTATGTACCCAGTTCAAAATAAGACCGTTACCCTATTACCTGTTAAGGCAGAAAATGGAGGTGCTTTTAGACGCTGACTGCTGACAACTACGGAGAAAAAGAAATTCCTAGCACGCCTAGCACGGTTTAGCAAAGAAACTAGATTTGTGGAAGGATTTGAAACCATGTCACGCGTTAGGCTGCCTGACATCAAGCTGCCAGGTTTCAACGGGAAGCTTCTTGATAAGATTGCATTTCGAGGCATTTCCTCCAGCTTTGTTCGTCAGTGGGAGAGTCATCTTAATTCAAAGGCTGTTTCGAAGTACCAGAAAGTGATAAACTTCCTGCGAGATCAGGCGTTGGTTCTGCAATCGATTGTGCCGAGTAGGTCGGAGGACATCGAGAGTCGTCGTCAACGTACAACAGTACACACCACGTCAAGTTTCCGAAATCGGAAGTTCATAATACTAAGCTACCCGTAGTGTTGGATGAGTCGTGTAGCTCCTCAACGGTCGTTTCGTCAAATGATGCGTTGATGGTGAGGCCTACTATGCGAAACGATTTGTTGTCGATCAGAGAGGTCAGGATGGTACAAGTTCAGCAATCGGATCAACATTTTCAGCAAAAAGGTGACGAGATACATCAGAGGAACCGAGTTGACGACGAAGTTGCTAGTGTAGCAGTCCTCATACTCGAAAATTCGATATTTTTTCTCCGCCTTTAAGTAGACCCAATTTGTCCGTCACTCGATCGATCTCGAACATAATATCGACTCGTGCGATCTACGGTTTGAGTAATGCGGTTCGTCACGCTAGAGGAGACGTTCATACATTCTCCCGCGAGGTGTTGAATTGTTTCAGCTAGAACCAATTAGCTACTGCGATTCTAATGCATAGCCGAAATTCTTATCTCTTGAGATAATCTCATGGAACTCTCAGGGATTATGAACTTCCGCCGAGGGCGTTTGTAGCAAGGTCGCTTTCCCTGTACTGAGAGCTCAAGGAGACGATCAAACGTTCCTTGAGCGTGATTGCTGTGAAGTGCGTGTGGGCCGTGACTGATTGAGTCCGACTTAAAGTAATATAGTGTGGTCAGAATTTTCGGTCAATAATTTAACTAGCTTTGTTTTCTCATTAGACTAGGTGCATAGTTAGTTTCGGAAAGTGCGTGCCAAGAAGTTAGATCTTGTGTGACAATATAGTCGAGAAAGGTAATTGTGCTTCGTAATCGTGCATAAATCTGCGTTGCTTAATTTGTCTTTGCCAAAGCAGGCACATATTTTTCTCCAGCGGGGCCACTCCCGGACCACGCAGCAATCCGCTGCTTAAGTTTTCCCGCCACGCCGAGGACACCCAACGCCCGAATCCGTCGGAAGCGAGACGTTTCGTCACCATAACGTCTTGGGGGAGCGACGGGAGCTCCACGTAGCCGCGTGTGCCAGTCGTTGTGTGCAGCCAATTATAAACCGACCCAGCAGCCGTTCAAAGACGGTGCTAAGCAGCACAGCGGTGGTCGTCGACCTTTGAACGCAGGTCAAACGACACTTGACAATTCGCTTGTCGAGTATCATCACCGCTGAACATCAGCCAACACTTCAGCGGGCGCTAATTCACCAGCCAGCACCTAACATCGTCGGTGGTCGCCAAAATCGCCATCGAGGTCGCCGAATACTCGCCAGCCAGCATTCCGAGAGCATGATGACTCATCACCGCTAAGGAGTCATCATTCAACATAGCCTTCGACCAGCAAGGAAATGGATCGCAGCATTCGGTGAGTCTATTCTGATGGAGAGCTTTTATGATCAACGAAGGGGTCGTACATATTTAAGACCCGCGTTGATTTATGCTATTATGCTAGCCAACGGTTAACATAGTCCCGTCACCAATGTAAAGCCAGAAATGAGGTCGAAATTCACGTGTCTTTGTTTAGGGAAACCCCTCTGGAAAACATAAAAGCCCGGGCGTGACAAGCTATGTTGCTATAAGCTTGTCGCCAAAGCACGCACGATTTATAGGGATACCCTTAGGCGTTTTCTTTAAGGTTGCACGCAACTAGGATTAGATAGTTTTAAAGATGCCATAATATCAAATGCGGTAGGCAATAAAATTCATGAATTGTAATTGTAACTTGTAAATCCTTTTCATTATTGAGTGAATAATTTGACCATGCTGGGGTAGTCTGGGGAGGACCTGGGGGTTTCATGCGCAAATAAGCTGTCCTTTACAATTGGGGAACGGGAGGTCGTTAGCTCAGTGATGATATTACCAGGTATGGGCGATCTATAACTGAGTTGTTCTAAGGATCTTATGTTGATTAGTAGCAATTTCGTCATAATGTGTTAGTTTCGTCGCATTTTGGGTTAGCTATTTGGAGAGCCCTATCTGATCCGATCTTTAATCACTTTTAAGGACAATCTATGGACTCGCCCTTAGCGGAGTCTTACCGGGCATATTAAACCGTGGCGTACGATCTCCTAACGGAGTGGCGCTTAAGTCGTACGCCAGTAAGGGATCGGTCAGTGGCGGCTACACTAGTGCTCCATATATGGAAATAAGATGCCTCAATCAGCTAGCTGAAAATGGATCTGCAGGTCATCCGATTGGTTCGAGAGTTGCTCAAAATCATTTCTTCGTCGACGATCGTGTCCAGCCTGTAGAAGAGAACAACGTTGTCTGATGGATTGTAAAGTTTCAAGAGTGTTAAGGTCGAATGTAGCTAGCACTTCGGGTTAAAACCATGGATTGTTCCGTTATTGTCACAAAACTCACGGTCCCCCCCCCCCGAACGAAAAAAGATAATACCGAGTTTGCAGTTGTTGTGAGGTCGATGGTTGCAAAATTCATCATAATCCGCTTTTCAAAAGCCAGACCAATTTTTTCCATGGAGAATCATAGTCATAGTCCATGGAGTGTCAAAGTTCATCACTCTCTTTGCTGTTCAAGATCATTCCTGTCTCGCTGTACGGCGAAGATGCCTTTCTGGAGGACAGGTTATCGCTCATTGTGGAGAAAGAAAGCCTGTTAGAGCAGCAGATCGACGAGGCCTTAAGGCAGCCGATCAGCTTTTTTATGTTGATGGGAAATGTGTCTAGTGTCGAGATGAACTCGGAGGTTGTGCAGCACAGCATAGCGTTTGGAAAAGGCAGACCACTGCAACAACATAGTACGCGTACCGTCAGACATCTTTCTCATTCTCAACAAATCCTGGATTTCGAGCGCAGCAGATAGTCTTTACACACGGATGCTTCTAATAAAGAGCTATAAGCAGGCATCTCCAAAGCTACTCATTTGTATCGACAACCTGGGCCTCAACTCTTCGTCGAAACTTCGTGAAGGCGGGGTTGAACCACCAGTTGCCAGACGAAAATATAGTGGTACTTGTATTAATGGTGGATCGTCGGAGTTGGTGGAGTTTTTCCGGCACTTCCTCTTGAAACCAGGTATCGAATTTATTCCAGGGGAAGATTATCGAGCTCTGAAGATACTTGAGGGCACAAATAGGCGCGTCGACCACTGCCAAAAATGGCCAGTGCCAGAAAATCGTATTGCAGATCCAGAACTTCCGGAGAACCTTTTGAAGTAGTTTGACAGTTACGTAATAAAGGGCTTAGCGCATCGTTCATGGAAGAAGGAATAACAGGAGATCTTCGACGCGAGTGGTACTTTCCGCTAGGTGCCGTAACAAATCAGAGGAAGCTTAGTCAAGGTTAGGCTGATTTCGGGTAAAGCGGCCAAAATAAGAGTGTGTCGCTGAACTCCATGCATTTGAAGGGTATAGATCAACTAACCTTCCTTCCCTCAGTACTGTTCCGGTTCTGCTTACTCCAGATAGTTGATTCTCCTGATCGGAATCGCTACCCAACCGAAATGCTGACTGATAAATGGAGCATTTTCCCAGTGCACCTTTTAAGAAGCCCCGATGTTTTGATTTAGTAAATACCATTTATGAATCTTCCCAGGGTTTTCCGAAAACCTTCGGCACTGTCGGGAGAAAGGAGTTTAAGACAAATCTTACCTCCTTGAAGCTGTATCTTGAAACCTTCCTACATATAAGGAGAAACAATAAAGAAATCTCATCGCAGGTCTTTTTCCCATTTCTTCCCAAATGAAGAGCATTCCTACCTCCGTTTTGCGTTTCTTCTTAGGCTGCTGCCTCCCCATACTCAAGCAACAATTGAAGAAATATGTTCCATTTGGGCGAGACGAGATTTTGTGGCTCCCAAGCGACCCCCGAAGATATTTTGCTGTGCCGGGGTCATCATCATGTGAGTTTCAGCCAGGCCAAGGCATGCTGCCGAACTCCTGCCTTGCCGAAAGTAAAAAAAACAGATTTGAACCATTTAATAACGGCGGCAACTTTGCTATATCATCCGAACTGCATGCGGCTCCCTTTTAATGTTTTCATATATATCTTGGCCCAATGTGTCCTTTGCCTTTGACCGCCACCCAGTTGCTGATCCCTTTTTTCTGGTGGGAGAGAGTGAAAGAGACCCCGTGAGCGATTATTTGGGTTTAATTTGTTTTGCCAGATTGGCTCAATTAATTTGCGGCATTATGCGGCTTATGAATTCGGCACATTCTGTACCCTGAGATTTCACCTCCTTCCCCTCCATTACTGAATCGGTGATTGTTAATCCGAGTAATCTGCCCAACTACACAAGAGGGAGCATAAAATCTGAGATGTAAAAACTGATAAGCCCCACTTGGCTTAGCTTGGCAGATCAAGATCACGAGGCGGCGCGTTGAAGATAGCCGAATTCTTCTGCGGCCATTAGCTTAATATGTTGAAATGCCTTTTGCTAATGCGAAGTATTTTTGCTGCTGCTGATCCTCGTCAGATGTTGATGCTGAACGGCAAGATAAATCGTTTTGCACTTATTATTGGTAATAAATCATAGGTGTATATACGCAAGGGTTCAGTTTCTTGATATTTGAAGAGACAATGCAGTCTTGCGGCGACTGCAGTAAGTGAGAAACACTAATGAGATGCTTTTATATCTGTAGGCATCAGCGTTGAAGGTTTTTTTTGGTTATAAATTGTTCACCATTAGGCTAAAATTAAAAAGATGTTCCCACAGTGATTGAAAATAGTATCACTATCATGAAGGCGCTCGGGAAAGGAGTGAGTGGAAGTTGTAGAAATGTTGAAAAGTTTCAGCAAGATTGCCTAAATGGAATATTTCTTAAAAATATAAGAGATCAGGAAATAACAGTACTAACTCGTTAATTGGGCACTTTTAAATCTAATACGCCCAGTAATCGAGAAATAGTGTTTTGAGTCAAAATTTTTGATAAAAATAACGTTTCTGCCTCGGTAATCCTCAGTAAATTTTGACAAGTTTGACAAATTTGACAATTTTGACATTTTTGACAATTTTGACATTTTTGTCATTTTTGTCATTTTTGACATTTTTGACATTTTTGACATTTTTGACATTTATGACATTTTTGACATTTTTGACATTTTTGACATTTTTGACATTTTTGACATTTTTGACATTTTTGACATTTTTGACATTTTTGACATTTTTGACATTTTTGACATTTTTGACATTTTTGACATTTTTGACATTTTTGACATTTTTGACATTTTTGACATTTTTGACATTTTTGACATTTTTAACATTTTTGACATTTTTGACATTTTTGACATTTTTGACATTTTTGACATTTTTGACATTTTTGACAATTTTGACATTTTTGACATTTTTGACATTTTTGACATTTTTGACATTTTTGACTTTTTTGACTTTTTTGACATTTTTGACATTTTTGACATTTTTGACATTTTTGACATTTTTGACATTTTTTATATTTTTGAAATTTTTGACATTTTTGACAATTTTGAAATTTTTTGACATTTTTGACAATTTCGACAATTTTGACATTTTTGACAATTTTGACAATTTTGACAATTTTGACAATTTTGACAATTTTGACAATTTTGACAATTTTGACAATTTTGACATTTTTGACATTTTTGACAATTTTGACAATTTTGACAATTTTGACAATTTTGACAATTTTGACAATTTTGACAATTTTGACAATTTTGACAATTTTGACAATTTTGACAATTTTGACAATTTTGACAATTTTGACAATTTTGACAATTTTGACAATTTTGACAATTTTGACAATTTTGACAATTTTGACAATTTTGACAATTTTGACAATTTTGACAATTTTGACAATTTTGACAATTTTGACAATTTTGACAATTTTGACAATTTTGACAATTTTGACAATTTTGACAATTTTGACAATTTTGCCAATTTTGACAATTTTGACAATTTTGACAATTTTGACAATTTTGACAATTTTTACAATTTTGACAATTTGACAATTTTGACAATTTTGACAATTTTGACAATTTTGACAATTTTGACAATTTTGACAATTTTGACAATTTTGACAATTTTGACAATTTTGACAATTTTGACAATTTTGACAATTTTGACAATTTTGACAATTTTGACAATTTTGACAATTTTGACAATTTTGACAATTTTGACAATTTTGACAATTTTGACAATTTTGACAATTTTGACAATTTTGACAATTTTGACAATTTTGACAATTTTGACAATTTTGACAATTTTGACAATTTTGACAATTTGGACAATTTTGACAATTTTGACAATTTTGACATTTTTGACATTTTTGACATTTTTGACATTTTTGACATTTTTGACATTTTTGACATTTTTGACATTTTTGACATTTTTGACATTTTTGACATTTTTGACATTTTTGACATTTTTGACATTTTTGACATTTTTAACATTTTTGACATTTTTGACATTTTTGACATTTTTGACATTTTTGACATTTTTGACATTATTGACATTTTTGACATTTTTGACATTTTTGACATTTTTGACATTTTTGACTTTTTTGACTTTTTTGACATTTTTGACATTTTTGACATTTTTGACATTTTTGACATTTTTTATATTTTTGAAATTTTTGACATTTTTGACAATTTTGAAATTTTTTGACATTTTTGACAATTTCGACAATTTTGACATTTTTGACAATTTTGACAATTTTGACAATTTTGACAATTTTGACAATTTTGACAATTTTGACAATTTTGACAATTTTGACAATTTTGACAATTTTGACATTTTTGACATTTTTGACAATTTTGACAATTTTGACAATTTTGACAATTTTGACAATTTTGACAATTTTGACAATTTTGACAATTTTGACAATTTTGACAATTTTGACAATTTTGACAATTTTGACAATTTTGACAATTTTGACAATTTTGACAATTTTGACAATTTTGACAATTTTGACAATTTTGACAATTTTGACAATTTTGACAATTTTGACAATTTTGACAATTTTGACAATTTTGACAATTTTGACAATTTTGACAATTTTGACAATTTTGACAATTTTGACAATTTTGACAATTTTGCCAATTTTGACAATTTTGACAATTTTGACAATTTTGACAATTTTGACAATTTTGACAATTTTTACAATTTTGACAATTTGACAATTTTGACAATTTTGACAATTTTGACAATTTTGACAATTTTGACAATTTTGACAATTTGACAATTTTGACAATTTTGACAATTTTGACAATTTTGACAATTTTGACAATTTTGACAATTTTGACAATTTTGACAATTTTGACAATTTTGACAATTTTGACAATTTTGACAATTTTGACAATTTTGACAATTTTGACAATTTTGACAATTTTGACAATTTTGACAATTTTGACAATTTTGACAATTTGGACAATTTTGACAATTTTGACAATTTTGACAATTTGGACAATTTTGACAATTTTGACAATTTTGACAATTTTGACAATTTTGACAATTTTGACAATTTTGACAATTTTGACAATTTTGACAATTTTGACAATTTTGACAATTTTGACAATTTTGACAATTTTGACAATGTTGGCAATTTTGACAATTTTGACAATTTTGACAATTTTGACAATTTTGACAATTTTGACAATTTTGACAATTTTGACAATTTTGACAATTTTGACAATTTTGACAATTTTGACAATTTTGACAATTTTGACAATTTTGACATTTTTGACAATTTTGACAATTTTGACAATTTTGACAATTTTGACAATTTCGACAATTTTGACAATTTTGACATTTTTGACAATTTTGACAATTTCGACAATTTTGACAATTTTGACAATTTTGACAATTTTGACAATTTTGACAATTCTGACAATTTTGACAATTTTGACAATTTTGACAGTTTGTACAATTTTGACAGTTTGTACAATTTTGACAATTTTGACAATTTTGACAATTTTGATAATTTTGACATTTATGACAATTTTGACATTTTTGACATTTTTGACATTTTTGACATTTTTGACATTTTTGACATTTTTGACATTTTTGACATTTTTGACATTTTTGACATTTTTGACATTTTTGACATTTTTGACATTTTTGACATTTTTGACATTTTTGACATTTTTGACATTTTTGACATTTTTGACATTTTTGACATTTTTGACATTTTTGACATTTTTGACATTTTTGACATTTTTGACATTTTTGACATTTTTGACATTTTTGACATTTTTGACATTTTTGACATTTTTGACATTTTTGACATTTTTGACATTTTTGACATTTTTGACATTTTTGACATTTTTGACATTTTTGACATTTTTGACATTTTTGACAATTTTGACATTTTTGACATTTTTGACATTTTTGACATTTTTGACATTTTAGACATTTTTGACATTTTAGACATTTTTGACATTTTAGACATTTTTGACATTTTTGACATTTTTGACATTGTTGACATTTTTGACATTTTTGACATTTTTGACATTTTTGACATTTTTGAAATTTTTGAAATTTTCGACATTTTTGACATTTTTGAAATTTTTGACATTTTTGAAATTTTTGACATTTTTGACATTTTTGAGATTTTTGACATTTTTGACATTTTTGACATTTTTGACATTTTTGACATTTTTGACATTTTTGACATTTTTGACATTTTTGACATTTTTGACATTTTTGACATTTTTGACATTCTTGACATTTTTGACATTTTTGACATTTTTGACATTTTTGACATTTTTGACATTTTTAACATTTTTGACATTTTTGACAAATTTTTACATTTTTTACATTTTTGACATTTTTGTCATTTTTGACATTTTTGACATTTTTGACATTTTTGACATTTTTGACATTTGTGACAATTTTGACATTTTTGACATTTTTGACATTTTTGACATTTTTGACATTTTTGACATTTTTGACATTTTTGACATTTTTGACATTTTTGACATTTTTGACATTTTTGACATTTTTGACATTTTTGACATTTTTGACATTTTTGACATTTTTAACATTTTTGACATTTTTGACAAATTTTTACATTTTTTACATTTTTGACATTTTTGTCATTTTTGACATTTTTGACATTTTTGACATTTTTGACATTTTTGACATTTTTGACAATTTTGACATTTTTGACATTTTTGACATTTTTGACATTTTTGACATTTTTGACATTTTTGACATTTTTGACATTTTTGACATTTTTGACATTTTTGACATTTTTGACATTTTTGACATTTTTGACATTTTTGACATTTTTGACATTTTTGACATTTTTGACATTTTTGACATTTTTGACATTTTTTATATTTTTGACATTTTTGACATTTTTGACAATTTTGAAATGTTTTGACATTTTTGACAATCTTGACAATTTTGACAATTTTGACAATTTTGACAATTTTGACAATTTTGACAATTTTGACAATTTTGACAATTTTGACAATTTTGACAATTTTGACAATTTTGACAATTTTGACAATTTTGACAATTTTGACAATTTTGACAATTTTGACAATTTTGACAATTTTGACAATTTTGACAATTTTGACAATTTTGACAATTTTGACAATTTTGACAATTTTGACAATTTTGACAATTTTGACAATTTTGACAATTTTGACAATTTTGACGATTTTGACGATTTTGACAATTTTGACAATTTTGACAATTTTGACAATTTTGACAATTTTGACAATTTTGACAATTTTGACAATTTTGACAATTTTGACAATTTTGACAATTTTGACAATTTTGACAAATTTTACAGTTTTGACAGTTTTTACAGTTTTTACAGTTTTTACAGTTTTTACAGTTTTTACAGTTTTTACAGTTTTTACAGTTTTTACAGTTTTTACAGTTTTTACAGTTTTTACAGTTTTTACAGTTTTTATAGTTTTTACAGTTTTTACAAGTTTTTTAATTTTTTCAATTTATACATTTTTACAGTTTTTCAACTTTTATGAATTCTTGAAAGATGAAAGATCATTATCAAGTTACGAATTTCCAGTTATGAGTCATCAACTGCATTCCTGCTAAGTCTACAGCATTGAATATGAAAAATCACGCTCACCGTAAAAATAACAGTTTCCAAAGCTAAGTCTTTAAAGGGTGAATAGAAATAAACCTAAACATTGCCCAAATGAGGTACACATGTTTATATCGGCGAAAAACATGCAAATTTGCATACCACGTATAAGTAACGAGACTAGATCTGTGCCGGAGTTTTTTCTCACTATTCTTTCGACACGCTAATGCTAAAGATCATCTGAAAGGAGTTTTCTTGTTCCTGGCCTCGGTTTAATATGGTGTGTTAGTGCGCCATAATGCGATGGAAGAATCCTTTAAGAACCAGGGAAAACGGCATCCTCCCTCCCATTACTTAGTTTGCTAGCGGTTCGAGTGAGTGGGCCACCCCGCTAGATTGATTCGCTAAATATCTGCATGCTGTGCTAGTTTTTTCGTCTATCTATAAGTTTAAGGAGGGCGGGTGCGAGGAAAACATAATATTATGTCCGCCAAATCGAGAACTGCAGTCAGCGAAACAAATTTATAGGCGACCAAAAAAAATAACACGTTTGTAGAACGTCGCGACGCGTTCGTCGCGGTAGAGCGGCTGATGCTAACCAATAGCTGACATAAGAGTAAAGTGTTTTACAATATTTTTATAACCAAGCATGTCAATTTTTTTAAATTTTGATGGAAAAAAGCCTCTTAACTGGATCTATGTGAGTTGTCTACTATGCTCAATTTACACATAATTTTTTTCGAAAATAATTTATTGGTGAAATCATTGAGTTCAACTGTATATTTGTAGCTCCCGCCAGAAGTAGCACCATCTCTCGTGCCCATATTGGGGTGATTGAAAGTGAGTCTTTTGGCCTGATACTGACTGGAGCTAGATTCAGGCGACCATCATCAAGGGGCGTTCTCCGGACTCCAAAGGCTTCTCTACCTACTTACGGACTGGGTGAAGGAATTCCGAAGCACTTCTATTTTGCCCCGGTGGACTCCAGCTAGCACAATACACACGGCCTGAAATGCGGTTGTTCAGTTATTACATATGATAGTAATAAGTTGGTTTTTTTATCTGCCTCGAATGCAAAAACCTTAGCACCAAAATACAACCTTCGAGCCGTGGAAAACTGATGGTGTGCGCGGAGTAGTTAGTTGGCGGTTAGCGCTCGCCTGTTCGATTCCATTTCGCTAATCCATAAAAGTTGCAAAATCGTTGAAGGTCGGCCCCCGGATCGAAGTTGGACATTTGCTGCAGCTGCTTTAAGCCATCCACCCAAGAACCGAACGAGGAGCTGGAGATGCATATAATTCGCATTTCGGATTGCCGGAGCGATGATGATAGTTCTAGTTAGGCTCTAGCTGATGATGGTGAGTCAGCTAGTGCTGCAAGTTCTAGTTAGTCTACAGATGTCTAGGACGGGTTTTCGGAAGACCAAAGAGGCTTGCCAGTCTACCTCGGGACGGGATTCAGTTGATCAGAAGCCAACTTTTTTCTAACAAGAGTCCACCCGCGATAGGAGATGTGTGCATACCGAAGGAATTACTCATCAGGGTGGGAAATTTATGGCTTCATTCATGCGGCAGCCAGACCAAAGTTAGTCTATGGAATCGTCGTCGTTGTCCCCGAACGGACGAAATGGTGTTCTATTTGTTTGTTTGTTTTGAATTGCCGATGAATGGAAACTCTGTGGTACAATATATGCTGCAATTGAGTTGCTCAATGGCACATTTTACGATGCGATTGTTTGTTTGGAAATGAAGTGTTTTGTTTTCGTATGAAGTTGGTAAACAACTTTATAGAGAGTTTATTAACGGCAATTGCGGTCGGAATTCAACGATGTGCAGGCTCTGTTGAATGACTTGGTACAGTCCTTGTAGGATGTTGTAAATGTAAACGAATAATTTCGGCTCATCAATGAAATAAAAATCATATTTATTTGGTGAAAAAGCTCGATTTGCCTCTAATTACGATGTCTAGATTCAAAAACTTCACACATCGATGGAAAAGGAAAATGTGGCAGAGATATCTAATCACACTGAATTGTCAAAATCAGGGAGGTGGCAATCTAGTTCTTCTTTCGAACAAGAATCTTTTTTCGTTATTTCTATCCATCGGGAGAGACGTGTATGGTGTTTTCCTCTCAAAGCAGTACGAAGTCTCAAAAGTCAAAATTTCATCCAATGAGGAATCAGAATGATTGATGTGTTAGTGTGCTATCAACCATACGTCTCTAGCATTTGACATTTAATTCGGGCCCTTGATAGCAAAATGTCAGGTTTGTTAAGGGCCCACAAAACCGTGGGCCCGTAATTTTGATGGTTGTCAAATTCAATGACAAAGGATAGGGATGCCATCTCCCTGGTCAAAATCCTTTTTCACGATGGACCTGTTTGTTCGATCGAGCACTCTGTAATGTTGAACAAATTTTCACCCTAAGGCATAAATTGAACTTTGTTGGCAGAATAACACTCCTTGGCATTTTTCCGCAGTGCACAGTGGTCCAGGATGTCACAATTGTCAAAAAAGTCTAAAATGTTAGAAATGTCAAAAATTTAAAAAATGTCAAAAATGTCAAAAATGTCAAAAATGTCAAAAATGTCAAAAATGTCAAAAATGTCAAAAATGTCAAAAATGTCAAAAATGTCAAAAATGTCAAAAATGTCAAAAATGTCAAAAATGTCAAAAATGTCAAAAATGTCAAAAATGTCAAAAATGTCAAAAATGTCAAAAATGTCAAACTTGTCAAAATTGTCAAAATTGTCAAAATTGTCAAAAATGTCAAAAATGTCAAACTTGTCAAAATTGTCAAAATTGTCAAAATTGTCAAAATTGTCAAAATTGTCAAAATTGTCAAAAATGTCAAAAATGTCAAGAATGTCAAAAATGTCAAACTTGTCAAAATTGTCAAAATTGTCAAAATTGTCAAAATTGTCAAAATTGTCAAAATTGTCAAAAATGTCAAAAATGACAAAAATGTCAAAAATGTCAAAAATGTCAAAAATGTCAAAAATGTCAAAAATGTCAAAAATGTCAAAAATGTCAAAAATGTCAAAAATGTCAAAAATGTCAAAAATGTCAAAAATGTCAAAAATGTCAAAAATGTCAAAAATGTCAAAAATGTCAAAAATGTCAAAAATGTCAAAAATGTCAAAAATGTCAAAAATGTCAAAAATGTCAAAAATGTCAAAAATGTCAAAAATGTCAAAAATGTCAAAAATGTCAAAAATGTCAAAAATGTCAAAAATGTCAAAAATGTCAAAAATGTCAAAAATGTCAAAAATGTCAAAAATGTCAAAAATGTCAAAAATGTCAAAATTGTCAAAAATGTCAAAAATGTCAAAAATGTCAAAAATGTCAAAAATGTCAAAAATGTCAAAAATGTCAAAAATGTCAAAAATGTCAAAAATGTCAAAAATGGCCAAAATGGCTAAAATGGCCAAAATGTCAAAAATGTCAAAAATGGCCAAAATGGCCAAAATGTCAAAAATGTCAAAAATGTCAAATATGTCAAAAATGTCAAAAATGTCAAAAATGTCAAAAATGTCAAAAATGTCAAAAATGTCAAAAATGTCAAAAATGTCAAAAATGTCAAAAATGTCAAAAATGTCAAAAATGTCAAAAATGTCAAAAATGTCAAAAATGTCAAAAATGTCAAAACTGTCAAAAATGTCAAAAATGTCAAAAATGTCAAAAATGTCAAAAATGTCAAAAATGTCAAAAGTGTCAAAAATGTCAAAAATGTCAAAAATGTCAAAAATGACAAAAATAACAAAAATGTCAAAAATGTCAAAAATGTAAAAAATGTCATAAATGTCAAAAATGTCAAAAATGTCAAAAATGTCAAAAATGTCAAAAATGTCAAAAATGTCAAAAATGTCAAAAATGTCAAAAAATTTCAAAAATTTCAAAAGTTTCAAAAATTTCAAAAATTTCAAAAGTTTCAAAAATTTCAAAAATTTTTAAAATTTCAAAAATGTCAAAAATGTCAAAAAAGTCAAATCTTGGTGTTCTCCCTCTTTTTTTCTCGCTCTGAGAATTTCTTTGGATTCGGCTAGTAAAATAACCAAAATGAGCGTGACAATGAACGTGTAAGGGGCCGTTCACATACCACGTGGACAACTTAGGGGGGGGGGAGGGGGGTATGGAAATGTCCACGCTTGTCCATGGAGAGGGGGGTAGGGGTTTGGGTCATGTCCACGTGGACATACTTTCTTTCAAAATATTTTCTAATGATGAATAAATATTAAGATGTTTAAATCAAAATCTTAAAATGGCATACCTTTCCAGATTAAGTTTGAACAATAAGTAGCTACTTGAAAGCAAGTGATAAATATGACAATAAGGGAAAATAAAGTTTTTAATTTTTTTTTAATATCAGGAAATTCTTATTTAGTTTTACAAAATCAGCCATTTCTATAACAAAAAGGCAAAAAGTGGTGTTTTCTAACTGTCAAGTATTTAAAATAAAAACTTTTTCAAATGTGTCCACGTGGACATCCGGGGAGGGGGGTAGGGGTTTGCCAAATGTCCACGCTTGTCCACGGAGGGAGAGGAGGGGGTCAAAAATCTCATTTTTCTGTCCACGTGGTATCTGAACGGCCCCTAAGGTCTCCTGATCAGTGATGTGAACCTAAAAATTAGCTTAATATGAAATATTAAGGAAATATTCTAAATTTAAAATGTTCAAAATTTTTCCTCAAGCACTGGGTTATTTTATGAACTCAAAGGATGAGTTCCCTCATTTTATTCGATGTTAACTTTCATTTGCTAATTTTCGAACAAGTTTAAAGCCCATCATCGGCATTCGTAAATCGAATCGAATCCGAGTCCGACGGATCGATCGTAAAATTTTAACACCCATCGAGAGAGCGCCAAAGGATGATGTCCTTTATTCACATGGCCCAGATTGGGAATCGATCTGCATTGGGCCTTTGATTGAGATGCTAATCCTGTGCTCTGTGGTTGTTAAATGATGGAAAAAAAATACAGGGGTACGCAACAACAACTGCATTTTGCGGCCCACTAAAATATGATAAAATTGCGTGACCACTGCCACGGAGAGATGGAACATTATCGAATTATGGCTCGTAAAAGCATGTGAATGAAAGGTTGAGGGAAGGAAGAGAGGGTGGGAATCATTTCTTGGGCCCTCCTGACGTGACTCCTTTAAACGGATCTCGCTGCCACCCTTTTCTTAACTGCTCTGTTTACTCGACCATCGTTGCAGTCTTAATATTTTTTTTCTCCTGAGGGAAGATCCTCTTTTCTGAATCTTTTTAGTGGTTGAGCTTATTTTGCTCGATCAATAATCGTAAAATCAATTTTTATTGAGATATAAAAATATTGTTCTGAATTGTGTGGGTCAAACTGCGTGTATTTTCGGCGAGGATGAACGAGAGCTCGGGGTGAGCGATGCACACATTCGGAATGATAACTCCATTCATTTACACCCGCAAGGCTTTGAGTGCCGCCCTCCCACGGATTCGTTTTACTTTTTTTTGAGGGGACTGAGAGGATCCAATCCATTTCTCATGTCCAACAACGCGCCCAAATGCAACTGGAATGCTGCAGCGGACAGCATTTTGGTTCTCATCGTTATACGCGAATGTTATTATCGATCGTACCAAGCCCAAAAAAAAAACAACCTCAAATTCAGGTAATCTTTTTATAGTTTGCTGGTAAATTATATCCGAAACATTTTAATTCGCAATCAATATTTTGATAGCTCGATTTTCGTCGAACGATGTCCGATCTTTTGCCTTCAAGAGCTCTGAACTGCAGTTGAAAAGTGCAACGGAGTGTGAACAACTCCCGAGTCAATGAAGTGAAAGAAGTTTCGTCCAGACAACAGCCAATCGTAAAAATGAAGCAATACATTCGATGGGCTCTGTTCATTAGTCGTCGTGTAGCGCCCAATCGACAGAACATTTGGGCCACCACGAATCTCAACCGTACATTCAATCAAACAGGCAGGTAATTATGTTGTTGGGGACCTCCCCAATTCATTAGTTTCGCTTAAAGTAAAACATCAACAACAAAAACGGAATCAAGTGTTCAACATTCGGAACACTTCATTCAAAGAAGCAAAGGGGTTTTACGACTCCAATTTCCTTGACCGCAGAACAGCTGAAGTTTGCAAAAAGGTCACAGATTCTTTCGCTTGACGCCGCCGCCCGAGAATTGACCGACATTTATGCCGAAATAAGACATCCCGCGCCTCGTAGATTGTCGCAGGTGGTACTAAATCACTCCTAAACAAGAGACGCCCGGAGACCCCAAGCTGACCGGCATCATCATCGGAACTGAACTGGCTGCATGCAAAACTGCGATCCGATCCGTAAATGGGAGGAACTAATAAAAACTCGAGGACGCGATACTGGCACGATGGTATTGCTGCTTCCTTCTTCGATGGAAATTAAGCGACGTAGTCTAGTTTCAACTAGACTTGACGTCATAAATAAGGTATGATGATAAGGTTGACGGTACCGAAGTGATGTACTGCAGCATTTTTTGCTGACAGGTTACACATGTATGAAAAATATTTGAAAATAATCGATTTCAACTATTTTTATGGCATTGAACTGTACACAAACTGTTTTGTTGTCCAATTTTTACCTGTCAATCAAAGTTCACAAGCTTTGGTTTTGAAAGTATTACTGGATACACACAGGGCCGTAGGAAGAACCGACTTATGGGGGGGGGGGGGTTTGGTGATTGATTTTTATCTTTGATTTTTTGCCCAACAATGCACGAAAACAAAAATAAAAAAAAAAATTTTCTACATGTTTATTAATTTTCAACTACTTAAAAGTTTTCGTATTAAATTGTAACTTCAGAAAATTGGTCCTAAACCTAAAAGGTGAGCTAAATTCGCTTTCATCGATGGTTAAAATCTTCAAATTTGTTTAAAAGTCTGGTAGATCAGTTGATTTCGGCATAAAATAAGCGTTTTTAGGAGAGTCTTTTATTTCTATAAAAACTTATTCTAAACTCAAATCATGCTTAATCTTCCAAACTATTTCTCAAATTAAAAGATTTTAACCTTTGATGAAAATAAATCATATTTAAAAAAAAAGTTAGCGATAAAAATCATCAGATTTTTGGATCTCCTTTTCTCCTTTTCTTGATGCAAACTTTAACCAAATCAATGATCTTAGCATGATATTTGGCTTTTAAAAAAACTGACCAAATACGAGATATCTCGTTTTTTCGCATGTTGCTTGTATGATAACATAATTCAAATGTAATGAATCTAATAACGAAACCTCATTCAACAAAATGTAACACAACACAGTATTTTGTTCATTGGTTTCTGAAACATAAAATGACAAATTTTGGTGTCCTAAATGTGTTAATTATGTTGAACAAAACACTGGAAAAATTTACAATTTTGCAGATTTTGTGAAGATTTTTCTTTAACATTAAATATTTTTCATTAAGAATCAATTCCATAATGATGTAGATGATATTTTTTTAATTTGGGGTCTGAGGATAAAACAAAAAACTCAAATTCTACCTTTTATTGGTGATTTCAGCTGAGTTATGTTAACAAACTAATTTTGTATAAAAAATTTAAATCTGGAAATTGAATTGACAAGCAATCTAAACACATTAGGGACCGCAAAAAAACTTTGACGAGAAACACCGATATTTGGCATTCAGTATCTCAGAAACCCCTGAACTAAGTTTTAAAATTAAACATTTTTAAGTAACGGCCAACGTTGTGTTCAATTTTGTCCAATAATGTTTAACACTTGAATTCAGTCAATTTGAGTTTTACTATATGTGTAGCACACTGTTGGCAAGTGAAAAAACGATATTTTTCGTTTGGTCCACAATATACTATGTTCATGATCTCCTGCATTGCTCAACTATTTATTTAGATTGTAAAATTCATTTTCAAGCTAAACCTTTTCTGTATTTTCAATCTGGGGCGGGATTATGAATCTCGAAACAATCGAGTTTCGACTGATTTTGGCATAACCTATCTTGAACGAGCTCGATTCGAATGGAACGTTTCAAGATGATCTACTACCCGATTTACTCGAAATATTGTACGTTAAAATTTAGAACTTGAAAGAGATACGTAATATCGATTCTAATTCGATTCGAGTAAAACTCGAAACGAGTATCTCGAATCGAATGGGATTCATAATTTCACCCCTGCATTCTGAATCTGAATTCTAAGATAAGTTAACCACCGTTAATTGATTTTTGTAAATTTATTTTCGGCATATCGGTGAAATTTATATTCTTGAAGAAAGAATATCAGAATTGAGAATTGATAAAGATGGATAGAAAAGGGAGGTGAAAATTTACAGATGTTGAAAAGAGCGAAAGAGCATTTTTGCGAGGAAAACTTATTGACGTACATCATAGTTACTTTACCCCGCAACATTTCGTTATTTAGGAGAAGTAGGACCGCTCTTTTCAACATCTGTAAATTTTCTTCTCACTCCACACTGAATTCTGAACCTGAATTCAAAAATTGCACTTTGAATACGTATCCGAATTTCCATACGATTTCTGAAATGTACAAAAATACGATTTCCGAATCTTATTCCAGATTACAATTTTATGAGCAAAGTTATACAGCCGTTATTCATGAATCTATCATTTAAATTCTTTAGTTCAGGTTAAATCTAAATTCACTATTTAAATGATTTATTTTTAATCTGCTTTGTGTATCAGAATTAAAATATGAACTTACAAGGATTTGAATCTTACTTTTAAGTTTTGGATTGCCATTTTGAAGCTTTGAATTTTTTAATTTTGTGTGGAAACTATGTTCAAAAATTTCGAATCTGAAAATTAAACAAAATATTGAAAATGCATATCATCTAGAGCAACATGATTCAAATTTTATATGAAATGTAAAACCAAATTTGAACCAGGATTTCAAAGCAGCTTTTCATTTCTAATTTCTTATGATTATTCGAACTGAAAATCAACAATCCTGAACTGGATACAGAATCCAAAATTCGACAAAATTTACGATAAATACACTTTTGGTTATGGGAATTATGGAATCAGAACCTCCGAAATGTCTTTGATGTAATTAGAAATTCAAACCTCAATTTCGATGAAAAAGTGAGAAAATTTTGAAAAAGTGTACCAGAATTTTGGACTTGGGTTGGGGTTTTGAGGTTTTGGCATTAGTTTTTAGTCTAGATTGTTACTGTTGAGTAACCTTACTCTATTATTATAATTTGGTTCGTTCTGAATTTAAAATTTTGAGTATAGAGTAGAATTTTTCGCTTGCTGATTTGGATCCTCATGGGGGGGGTTTAACCCCCAAAACTCCCCCCGTTCCTACGGCCATGGATACACAGTGTAGTTTACAAAATTGTCTGCATTTAAGGCAGCAACAAATATCAATTTCTTCTTTTGTCTACCACTTGCTTGGAACCATTTTAGCCAATTTCGTACACTCAATAAAAAAAACTCAGAATCTTAACAAATAATGAGATTTGGTGATGCAATAGATCCAAGTGAAAAAGTTAAGTAAGGAACAATTTAAAAAAAAAACAATACTGAGAAAATTTAATTCGTAAAAGAAAATTGTTCCTAAATCTTTTAATATAAGTTAGGCTAACTGCAAAGGAAAGAAAAATTATTGATGATTTCAAAAGCCTTCGATCTATTGGTAGTTTGATAATGAGCAGGATTAAATTGGTCTCATGCTAAATTTGGGGGAATCGGACTACGGGAAGAGCTTGCGCAATGACCTAGGAATTTGTATGGAATTATTCAAAATTTTGTTTGATCCCTCAGCCCAATTTTTATTAGGGTAATATATTAAAATATTAAGAATCAAAAACTAGCATCTGAAGGTTCAATTAAAAAAACATAAATTGTCTGAAATGCATTCTTCAGATGAAATATTGTCAAAATTGAAGCCATAAGAAAACACAAATATAAATTTTCGGGTTTTTCTCATGACTTCTTCTCGAAATGTGTTGTGTGTAATGTGTTTAATTTTATAACCCATTTGAAATCTCCTTTCAGGGATTTTATGAGGAAACGGGGCTCGATGAGGTTGAAATTTCAATTTTGGACAGTTTTTTAAAATCATATTATAAATAAAGTTTTTGTGTGAAAGTCTCATGAATTTTTTTCTAAGAAAATGTTAATCTGTGAAACTAATATGTTCAAAGATTTGCTGAATCATATTGCACTTATTTCATGGTTAAAGTAAACTAGGAGAACATTGATCAACTTTTTAAATTAATTTTCGAATATTTTGGAATATGTTGCTATTTTGTAATACTAAAAAGTTTCAAAAGACTTACTGTGGTAAGGAGTATGAAGCATGATCATTGATAGCAAAAAAATGCAAACAACATTAGTGGCTATCACTGCATGTTTTTTTACAAAACCAGATTTAATGTTTCGGAAACCTTTCCCCTACATACAAGGTACAGAAATTCCCAAACAGCGATGAGCGGCAACAATCGACGGCTAAACTTGGGCACATAAGCTCTCAGCGAGAAGATGCTGACAAAATTTGGCTGCTGTGTGATGGACGACGAAACATATATAGAAGCCGATTTTAAGCAAATTCCGGGGTTGGAGTTTTTCACCGACAAGAGTAAGTTCGATGTGGACGGCAAATTAATGAAGAAGAAAATGTCGAAGTTCGTCTCCAGATATCTCGTTTGGCAGGCCATCTGCTCTTACGGACTGAGGAGTGAGCCTTTCGTGACAAAAGGCACAGTAAATGGCGAGATCTAAAAATATGAGTACCTCGAGAAGCGCCTTTTTGCCGTTCTAGCAGCAGCAACTCCGCTATTTTGGCCAGATTTGGCATCATGCTACTATTCTAAAAGTATCCTGAAGTGATATGAAGCCAATTCTATCCATTTTGTTCCAAAGCACATGAATCCGCCAAACAGTCTGGATCTGCGCCCGGTGGAGAAGTACTGGTAAATAATGAAGCGGGAACTTCGGAACAGCAATAAGCGGTCAAAGACGAGAAGGACATGTTAAGAAAACGGAAAATATGAGAAACTAGTATCGAATGATACTGTATTGACCTTGATGATGGGTATCAGCCGAAAATGCGTTCAATTTTTCACTCAAGGCTCCATCGATTTTCTTTTGATTTTTGAAGTAAATATATGTGAGTATAAAGCTACACTAAAATTTTGGGTTGGTTCGAAACATTTTAAGAAAATTGGCATGACATTTTCGGTGTTGCAATAAAATTGTGTTCGCCCTTTAAAAATGGCTTTTTTAACATCATTTCGCAGTTTTTTTTATTTAACTTGTTTTTTTTGACAAAACTATGTTTCAAATAAAAAATAATTGTTAGAATCAATTAACTAAAATTTTTAAATTTCTACGGTAATCCTCTCAAATCTATAAAAAAGGTAACTGAATATATTTTCATGGAAATTAAAGCTCAAGAAATTTTGATGATGTGCAAAGTATTTTTGAATAATGAACAATAAAAATCGGTTCTCTAGTTGAGTGTCGTTGTGGTTTTTGCGTTTATATATCTTGTGTTTTTGTCCTTATTTCATGGTAAATTATAAACATTAATTTAAAAATCTAATGACTTATTGTTTAGTTAGAATTTGAAAGGGATCTACTTTTGATATGACCTATAAAACCTCCATACAAATCAGTTATTCTCAGCGTAAAATCGATTCTTAGCCAATAAAAAAAAAACTTATTAAACTTCTTTTTTTTAAGCTTTAGACCACACAATCTTGATTGCTAAATTGATATTGGTATAACACTGGGTCCTGTTGAGTCATGCACCAAAAATAAATAAATCGTTTTAATCCACAAACGTATCCGGTCCAACCCGATTCGGAAGCTGAGCCCGGCTGAGCAAAGATCAATGCGCTCGCACCGTTTGCGATCTCATGAACCCCACCTCGCAGCACCCCTTCCAAGAAATTGAAAGACTCTCGGAACAACGCCTAAGCACGTACATAGATATGGATGACAAGATCCGTTCATCCGCGTGTCGCTCTCCACACCATTCCGCGGCGTGCGCTTTGTCGTAATAGGTCAGCAAGGTCATCCGGAGCTCGGGTTGGCGAACGCCCAACTCGGCGTAGAGTGTAAGGCGAGGGTGCATAACTGTGCAGTGCAACTGCAACCCCCAAATAAGTGCTCTGCCGTATGCCACGCCAAATGCCATTGCGCCAAACGGTTGTTTTTGTTAGCTCAGTGTCTTGTTCTCGTTTTTTTTTTTTGTCGCTGTACGTTTCTTACCTCTATATGCAAAAAGGTGCCTATTTATCCTCCTTGCATCGTCGTCGTCGTCGTCGTCTGGTCAGGCTTGAAGGAAGTTATTAGGCAAAAACGCGCTTTTATGGAAATTGTTTCCGCGATCGAGAACGAAGGGGGCGCTCGTTCTGAACCACGAGGTGTCGTCGATGTCGAGAGAGAGAAACCCGTCGATCGGGCGTATGCTGAATGCGGAACCTCTCGAAGGTGAGATGTCGTCCACCGATCCAATGCTGATGCTGCTGCTGTTTGGCCCGCGAATGGTTACGAGGTGCTATAATTTTGGACATTTCTATGCTAATACGGGTTAATGGTGATTGCTTTATGGCATATTGGGTAAACAGTGAATTAGGATCGCGAACTATGAGTGCTATAGTACCGACTAATAGGTACAAGTTAATCAGACAAAGCGGCTGGCCACGATCCGGAATTGTTTTTTTTTTCTTAAAATAATAAAATCTGAAATCAACGAATATTGACTAATTTTGAAGTCAAAATCAAAACATTAACCCTTCATTTCATGATTTTTTATTTTTTCTCGAAAAAATTCTCAATAGTGCGCAATGATGAGTACATGAAGGGAAAAATAATGCAAAAATATTATTTTCACATATTTCGGTTATTTAGCAAAAATATTAATTGTTGCAAATTTGCAACAACATGAAACGGTTATACCTTTTTTTTCTTCACACAAGACATTTAGAAATATATGCTAACTCCTCATTTCTTTTGCACTTATCATAGTTTTATCATAAAAACTTCGTAAATCTAGATTTTTGGCCACCGTGAGAGTTTAGAATTTATCTGGGAGTAGCTATGTTTGTTGTTAATCCACCATGGGTGCACGGATTCACCGCAGTTTCTGCCTAAGTAAGTGCGCATGCACATGCATTCTTCGATTATTAAGTTTGACAAATCTTCAATGCAGCGTACATCATACCCGGACCCCATAGCGTCGTATGAACTGTTATGGATTGAATATATTGCGTGTTTTGATGTAGGTATATTTTGGAAGTACATGTCAATCAGGTGGGCTAGTTTAATTATGGGTATCCCGGCATCCGTGTAAATACCTGGCCAGCTGGCAATTGATTGAGCTTTCTTATAATATAGTCAGATATAGATGAAATACATCTAACCTGTCAGTCTATAATGTTGAAAAGAACAATTTTTTTTAACTCAAATTGGAAAATGATTTAATAATCCTAATTAAGAGCATTTTTCGTCGATTAATTATTAGAAGCCGATCATACTTTAGAAAAAAACAATGAGCATTGTTTTTTCAAGCAAATAATTCATTGTGTCTCTTTGAAAACAAGCACAACAATACTTCAAACCTCGGATATCAAATGTAGGTGGATTGTTCTGAACTTTCAAATCGAAAAATAAAAAAATGTATTCGTTATTTGTAATAAGATTTTTAAACTCTCTGGATCAAGCCCTGTACTTGAGTTTAAATAATAAAGGATTAAGATAAGATTATTGAAAGTTTACAGTTTCAATACAGTGAAATTTAAAATTTACCTCATAAAAGTAAAAAAAAAATCTTTTCATCAACAACTTGTTCGATAATTTTTCTTGATTAGTATGCAGTTTATGAGATCAAAAAAATAAAAATTCAACATATTTTTAAGAGTGTCTTATAAAAATTGAATGGTAAATTTTGAGTTTATAATGTCAAGATTTTTTCAAACTTAAAACTATATTTGATTATATTTTTAGATTTATAGAACTTTTTCTCGTACTATTACGATTGTACGAAAACTACAACTTTATGCAAATATATGTAAATCGAAAAAAAGAAAACTTTGTAGCGCGTTTTGTCGAAAACATTTTTGAGGCACTTAGACCCTTTTGGCTTAGGGCCTCATATGTCACTTTATATAAAGCGTTTTAAAATATTTTCCCCAATGTTTGTTTTCCCGTTCAATATTTTGGAACTCTTAAAAATTTGTGTATGCTTCTTTACTAAATTATGAACATCTGACTTTTTTATATTAAAAATATGTATTTGTTATACCAACGGGCGTGGAAAAAAAAAATCAATAAAATGTGTATACGCTAAATCTTGAGTTAGTGTATATTTCGGGCCCGTCCTAGTTTTCGATTTGATAAATTTTGAACTTTTAACAAATGTTGCGGATTTTGATAACCATTTAATGCTAACATTTAATTTCTTTACCTCGGTGGCCCTCGTGAGCCGAGGGGGGGGGGCAACCCTCCCTCCCCCACCACCCTTCTCTTAATACGACCTCAACATGATAAAAAATCATTTGTAACGAGAACACTTTCACCAGGAAACAAACACACTGTTTAAACGATGCAAGTTTTGGAAATACACTATGGAACCCATATACTTAGCTAGGGTGCTACCGTTGCATGGTGTTGCAAATTTGCAACAATTATTGAAAAACCATTATATCAGAGAGAAAACAAAAAAAAATCCTCAATTTGTGTTTATTAGGAGAATTACTTTAGTGAGAATACGAAAATATTTTTTTTGAGTCGAAAAAAATTTCTCAATGTGAATTAGACTAGGCCAAAAATTTGAAAAATAAGGCTTTTTCCACATTTCATATTTTTCAGATTCAAGGTGGTCTTTTTTGTACCTAAATACACTGAAAGTCATTTTTTTTTTCTAATTGAACGTGATCTTGAAGTTAGAAATGGTATTTCCATCGAAAAAAAAATTAGATTTTCATGCTAAATGCAAAATTTGGAACAGTTTTAATTAATTGTTGCAAATTTGTTACTTTATGAAACGAAGGGTTAAGAATATTGAAAAGCCAAGTAGTTGACTAACAACTAACAATGAAACTTACAACACAAAAATGCATTTTTGGAAGTTTTACGAAGAAAATTTCATTATTGATAAATAGTTTTCAATAAGGCCGGAACAAATTTCAAATCATTCTTTTGTCACTCAGAGTTGGAACATCGCGAGGGGGGGGACAATAAAAAATAATGTGAAAAACAAATAAATTGGAATAAATTTCACGAAAGCTTGTATGCAACAAAGTTGCATGCAATATTATTGTACAAAACCAAAAAAAAAGTTATGTCCTATCGAAAAATTCAATAAAATCTAGAATACAAAAGGTGAAATATCTTCTATCTTCCAAATTTTGTTTTTTTCGTCTTGTAATCTTTTGGATTCTTGAGTTTTTTTTTTCGAAATTTACATTAAATACTTCAAACTTTATTTATTTCCCTTTTCGGGTTTTGGAAATTTCGAAGGGGGGGGGGGGGGGACAAAAGAAGAAATTGATATTTGTTCCAGCCTAATCTATATAAAACTAATGTTATATTTATTTATCAACCAGCTGACCCGATGTGCTCTGCTACACCTTCTAAAAATGATGGAAATTTAACAAAAGAGATTTATTCTTGTTTTCTAAAATATTCTTTTCTGTTTTCAAATCCTGTCCTAAAATTTGATTTACAATTATTATTTTGTATCTAAAACAAAGACACACATTCAATCATTAGAATTTTTTCCTAGAAATTGTAATTTCAGGGGTACAATGGTTTAAAGAACTTGAATATTATTTTTTTTAGAAATTTTTCAAAACGAACACAGACACATACATAGGATCTCAGTGAAACTTCATGTTTCTTTGAAGAGATCTTCTTTCCTTAACCCTCATCCGCATTAGATTTCATTACCCTAATCAGCACTAGCGGTGTCAATTTGACACAACAAGCTCAAATCGATAAAATTTTTGGCGTGTTGAACCGATTTAAATAAAACTTACATCAATAGAAACCTTGTAATGTCAGTAAAATATGTTCAGAACATTATATACAGCTAAAGTTACTAGTTTTCTCGTTATTCAGCATGAAAGAAAAAAAATCCGAAAAAACATGCCTCACGGAAACTGATGTAGTTCATATGTTACATGTCCAAAAAAATATTTGCCTTATGCACATAAAAGCTGAAGTTAATGCCTACATCATGGAGACAAGAAATATTTTTTTAAATTTTTTTTAATGAAATGGTCACAAAAAGTTTAAAAAGGTGGTCTCAAAAACCTACTTTTCATTCGATTGCTAGTAAATACTGTTTGAGCGATGGTAGAGTTTTGAAAAAAAAATATGACTACAAAATGTATTAAAATTCCAACATTTTGCTGTCTTTAGATTTTTGATGCAACAAAAATTGAATTAACTGGAATTTTTCAAAGTTCACTACTTTGCGCGATTTTTTTACAAATTGAAATTTCATCTGTTTTTGTGGTCCACTGTCAGGTTGTACCCAGATTATCAGTGCTTTTACTTTGTTTGGACCAATCAAGAGTATATTCATTGGAAAGCACATTTAATCTACATTCTAGTGAGGTGCAACAATTCACGCTGTGAGATTTCACAAAAATATGAAAATTATAAACGTAAAATCATTCCTGAATTTCTAGAACTACAAGCACCGCGTCCAGCAAAACGTGTTTGTTTGCTCTCCGAGTAGGAACGGTGGGTGGTGATTCGGGCAGAGAGCGAAGCCGACAGACGAAATAATGATGCGTGTCGAGACTAGCAAACGAGAACTACTGTCAAAAGAAAATTTCCAACCGCAAAACGTACGACACGCATCATTATTTCGTCTGTCGGCTTCGCTCTCTGCCCGAATCACCACCCACCGTTCCTACTCGGAGAGCAAACAAACACGTTTTGCTGGACGCGGTGCTTGTAGTTCTAGAAATTCAGGAATGATTTTACGTTTATAATTTTCATATTTTTGTGAAATCTCACAGCGTGAATTGTAGCACCTCACTAGAATGTAGATTAAATGTGCTTTCCAATGAATATACTCTTGATTGGTCCAAACAAAGTAAAAGCACTGATAATCTGGGTACAACCTGACAGTGGACCACAAAAACAGATGAAATTTCAATTTGTAAAAAAATCGCGCAAAGTAGTGAACTTTGAAAAATTCCAGTTAATTCAATTTTTGTTGCATCAAAAATCTAAAATCAGCAAAATGTTGGAATTTTAATACATTTTGTAGTCATATTTTTTTTCAAAACTCTACCATCGCTCAAACAGTATTTACTAGCAATCGAATGAAAAGTAGGTTTTTGAGACCACTTTTTTAAACTTTTTGTGACCATTTCCTTTAAAAAAAATTTAAAAAAATATTTCTTGTCTCCATGGTGTAGGCATAACTTCAGCTTTTATATGCATAAGGCAAATATTTTTTTGGACGTGTAACATATGAACTACATCAGTTTTCGTGAGGCATGTTTTTTCGGATTTTTTTTCTTTCATGCTGAATAACGAGAAAACTAGTAACTTTAGCTGTATATAATGTTCTGAACATATTTTACTGACATTACAAGGTTTCTATTGATATAAGTTTTATATGAAGTTCATAATAATTCAAACGACTTAAATAGATTTTACTTTTGTGGTGTCAAAATGACACCAAAAGTCGGAAAAGGGAGTTTTTTTGTCCAGGCTTCCAGGGTTCGTCCATAAAAAAGTAAAGATGCAATATTGAAGAACTTTTGAATTCATTTAGGGTCCCCGAAGTAATTTTTGTATTTTGAAGATTCTGAAAAAAGTTACAAGCCTTCAAACTTGCAATGGTGTCAAAATGACACCCTAATGCGGATGAGGGTTATCTCTAAGCGCACATCTTCCGAAGTAATGATGGCTAGCATCTTACAAATGCTGAAACCACCAGACCACAGAAAGTGTACTATGTATGCCATGACCGGGATTCGATCTCATGAACTTTGGCGTAGATGACATGAACTCTAACCACTACGCCAAAGCCGCTGGCTTTGGCTGGAAGATACTATTACGAGTATTTCTCACATAACTACAAAATATTTAAACAAAGTATTTCTTCCATTTGACAAATTTGTTAAAGACTTAATAAAAAACCAATTTTTTTTAGATATAAGTCCACGGAAAAAATGAACCATCACAAAAAATGTTTTTTTTTTGTCCGATAGAGGTAATTGTGAGAGTTTTTAGCTGTAATAATTTGCTTCCGATAACAAGGTCAGATCCGGTACCTATTCACAAAATTATTATAAACTCGAACACCACCCGTAGTAACAACTTCAATTCGAGAAGATCAGTTCAGAGCGGCCTCATGCGTGGGTGGTCACGTATTTTATCACCAAATGAGGTCTCCCCCTCGATGTTAATGGTCGGTAATAACAATTTGAACTTCACGAGTGATGGCGCGCTGTTCCATTTCCTTAGACTGCGAAGATCTAAATAATGACCTCTCATTAATTCCCACCGAATCAGGCATGTGAAAAATTTCCCTGATGCCACCTTTTGAGGCCTCAGTCTGCTGGCAGCGGAAGAAAAATGTTTAAAAGCCTTGATGGCGGCAAATCGGCACACTTCGCTTTCATCCTTAATTCCCGTTGTGCTCTCGCTAGTCGGATGGCCACTTCTTAGACCATTTCTTGGACCACATCTCCTTGGCCTCTCCCTGGGATGGTAGTTAATGCTAATGCACCTTAACGCGCGTGCAATGGACCCATTTCGCTCCACATGAGTAGGATTCAAAACAAATCGGCTCCGCAGCTCTAATCGTTTGCCTTCAACCGAGGGCCGAGGTCCTCTAACTTGTGGTACTCATTTTTCACCACGCAAAAGCGCTTTTCACGCTCCCTTTCAAAAACATACACACACCCAAGCCCTTCAAACGAAAGCGCGAAAGGGAGAAAAGCGCGCTTCCTTCTTTGATATCTCTGCGCCGGCCGCCACAATCGTCAAACTGCGGGATCAGCTCAAAAAGCTCATTACCATTGCACTCCTGGCGTCGCACTTCCGTCGGCATCTATGAAGCATACCTTGCACTACATTTCACACAGCCATAGGACCTGGACCCGTTGAAAAGAGGATAAAGATTGAATGCGCCAACAACAAAGAAAGTATCATTTATTTCAATTAAAAATGTGGGTGCACCCTCCTGCGCCATGCCTGATCATGCGCTCTCGTGTGGAAGTGAATTTGTTGCAGTAATACCTACTCATGAGCATCAACATTAGCGGCTGTTAGAGAGCAGGAATGCTTTTCGATTTCGTTCGGCTTTCAGGTAAGTTCTACGACATTTGGATTATTGCAAAAATATCTCGGGAAAACCAAAAAATTTGAAAAAAAACACACACACAAATTTACACGAAACTGATTAATATAACTTCATCTTAAATCTCTTGTAAAAAGAGAAAATAAAAGATTATTTTAGCTTCATCCCAATCAAAAGAGTAAAATCACGAAGAATTTCTAAATTTGTTAGACATATATACAAATGTGAGAAAACGCGAAAAAAATGTAAGCGGTTTAGCGCACAACCTAGCTCAAGTCAAGTTTTGGTTGCCAGGCGTTCTGAGCTCGATTCCCAGTATCGATGAAAAAAAACTTTTGTGTTCGAATCCAACAAATTGCAAACAGATAAGATGAAAAACAGGCAGACAAAATGACAAAAATGACAAAAATGACAAAAATGACAAAAATGACAAAAATGACAAAAATGACAAAAATGACAAAAATGACAAAAATGACAAAAATGACAAAAATGACAAAAATGACAAAAATGACAAAAATGACAAAAATGACAAAAATGACAAAAATGACAAAAATGACAAAAATGACAAAAATGACAAAAATGACAAAAATGACAAAAATGACAAAAATGACAAAAATGACAAAAATGACAAAAATGACAAAAATGACAAAAATGACAAAAATGACAAAAATGACAAAAATGACAAAAATGACAAAAATGACAAAAATGACAAAAATGACAAAAATGACAAAAATGACAAAAATGACAAAAATGACAAAAATGACAAAAATGACAAAAATGACAAAAATGACAAAAATGACAAAAATGACAAAAATGACAAAAATGACAAAAATGACAAAAATGACAAAAATGACAAAAATGACAAAAATGACAAAAATGACAAAAATGACAAAAATGACAAAAATGACAAAAATGACAAAAATGACAAAAATGACAAAAATGACAAAAATGACAAAAATGACAAAAATGACAAAAATGACAAAAATGACAAAAATGACAAAAATGACAAAAATGACAAAAATGACAAAAATGACAAAAATGACAAAAATGACAAAAATGACAAAAATGACAAAAATGACAAAAATGACAAAAATGACAAAATGACAAAAATGACAAAAATGACAAAAATGACAAAAATGACAAAAATGACAAAAATGACAAAAATGACAAAAATGACAAAAATGACAAAAATGACAAAAATGACAAAAATGACAAAAATGACAAAAATGACAAAAATGACAAAAATGACAAAAATGACAAAAATGACAACAAATGACAAAAATGACAAAAATGACAAAAATGACAAAAATGACAAAAATGACAAAAATGACAAAAATGACAAAAATGACAAAAATGACAAAAATGACAAAAATGACAAAAATGACAATACTGACAAAAATGACAATACTGACAAAAATGACAATACTGACAAAAATGACAAAAATGACAAAAATGACAAAAATGACAAAAATGACAAAATGACAAAAATGACAAAAATGAAATGACAAAAATGACAAAAATGACAAAAATGACAAAAAATGACAAAAATGACAAAAATGACAAAATGACAAAAATGACAAAAATGACAAAAATGACAAAAATGACAAAAATGACAAAAATGACAAAATGACAAAAATGACAAAAATGACAAATATGACAAAAATGACAAAAATGACAAAAATGACAAAAATGACAAAATGACAAAAATGACAAAAATGACAAAATGACAAAAATGACAAAAATGACAAAAATGACAAAAATGACAAAAAATGACAAAAATGACAAAAATGACAAAAATGACAAAAATGACAAAAATGACAAAAATGACAAAAATGACAAAATGACAAAAATGACAAAAATGACAAAAATGACAAAAATGACAAAAATGACAAAAATGACAAAAATGACAAAAATGACAAAAATGACAAAATGACAAAAATGACAAAAATGACAAAAATGACAAAAATGACAAAAATGACAAAAATGACAAAAATGACAAAAATGACAAAAATGACAAAAATGACAAAAATGACAAAAATGACAAAAATGACAAAAATGACAAAAATGACAAAAATGACAAAAATGACAAAAATGACAAAAATGACAAAAATGACAAAAATGACAAAAATGACAAAAATGACAAAAATGACAAAAATGACAAAAATGACAAAAATGACAAAAATGACAAAAATGACAAAAATGACAAAAATGACAAAAATGACAAAAATGACAAAAATGACAAAAATTACAAAAATTACAAAAATTACAAAAATTACAAAAATTACAAAAATTACAAAAATGACAAAAATGACAAAACTGACAAAAATGACAAAAATGACAAAAATGACAAAAATGACAAAAATGACAAAAATGACAAAAATGACAAAAATGACAAAAATGACAAAAATGACAAAAATGACAAAAATGACAAAAATGACAAAAATGACAAAAATGACAAAAATGACAAAAATGACAAAAATGACAAAAATGACAAAAATGACAAAAATGACAAAAATGACAAAAATGACAAAAATGACAAAAATGACAAAAATGACAAAAATGACAAAAATGACAAAAATGACAAAAATGACAAAAATGACAAAAATGACAAAAATGACAAAAATGACAAAAATGACAAAAATGACAAAAATGACAAAAATGACAAAAATTACAAAAATAACAAAAATTACAAAAATGACAAAAATTACAAAAATTACAAAATATACAAAAATTGCGAAAATTACAAAAATTACAAAAATTACAAAAAATTACAAAAATGACAAAAATGACAAAAATTACAGAAAATACAAAAATGACAAAAATGACAAAAATGACAGAATTGACAAAAATGACAAAAATGACAAAAATGACAAAAATGACAAAAATGACAAAAATGACAAAAATGACAAAAATGACAAAAATGACAAAAATGACAAAAATGACAAAAATGACAAAAATGACAAAAATGACAAAAATGACAAAAATGACAAAAATGACAAAAATGACAAAAATGACAAAAATGACAAAAATGACAAAAATGACAAAAATGACAAAAATGACAAAAATGACAAAAATGACAAAAATGACAAAAATGACAAAAATGACAAAAATGACAAAAATGACAAAAATGACAAAAATGACAAAAATGACAAAAATGACAAAAATTACAAAAATTACAAAAATTACAAAAATTACAAAAATTACAAAAATGACAAAAATGACAAAAATGACAAAACTGACAAAAATGACAAAAATGACAAAAATGACAAAAATGACAAAAATGCCAAAATGACAAAAATAACAAAAATGACAAAAATGACAAAAATGACAAAAATGACAAAAATGACAAAAATGACAAAAATGACAAAAATGACAAAAATGACAAAAATGACAAAAATGACAAAAATGACAAAAATGACAAAAATGACAAAAATGACAAAAATGACAAAAATGACAAAAATGACAAAAATGACAAAAATGACAAAAATGACAAAAATGACAAAAATGACAAAAATGACAAAAATGACAAAAATGACAAAAATGACAAAAATGACAAAAATGACAAAAATGACAAAAATGACAAAAATGACAAAAATGACAAAAATGACAAAAATGACAAAAATGACAAAAATGACAAAAATGACAAAAATGACAAAAATGACAAAAATGACAAAAATGACAAAAATGACAAAAATGACAAAAATGACAAAAATGACAAAAATGACAAAAATGACAAAAATGACAAAAATGACAAAAATGAAAAAAATGACAAAAATGACAAAAATGACAAAAATGACAAAAATGACAAAAATGACAAAAATGACAAAAATGACAAAAAAGACAAAAATGACAAAAAAGACAAAAATGACAAAAATGACAAAAATGACAAAAATGACAAAAATGACAAAAATGACAAAAATGACAAAAATGACAAAAATGACAAAAATGACAAAAATGACAAAAAAGACAAAAATGACAAAAAAGACAAAAATGACAAAAATGACAAAAATGACAAAAATGACAAAAATGACAAAAATGACAAAAATGACAAAAATGACAAAAATGACAAAAATGACAAAAATGACAAAAATGACAAAAATGACAAAAATGACAAAAATGACAAAAATGACAAAAATGACAAAAATGACAAAAATGACAAAAATGACAAAAATGACAAAAATGACAAAAATGACAAAAATGACAAAAATGACAAAAATGACAAAAATGACAAAAATGACAAATATGACAAAAATGACAAAAATGACAAAAATGACAAAAATGACAAAAATGACAAAAATGACAAAAATGACAAAAATAAAAAAAATAAAAAAAATCACAAAAATGACACAAAAATGACACAAAAATGACACAAAAATGACACAAAAATGTCAAAAATGTCAAAGCTGTCAAAAATGTCAAAAATGTCAAAAATGTCAAAAATTTCAAAAATGTCTAAAGCGTCAAAAATGTCAAAAATGTCAAAAATGTCAAAAATGTCAAAAATGTCAAAAATGTCAAAAATGTCAAAAATGTCAAAAATGTCAAAAATGTCAAAAATGTCAAAAATGTCAAAAATGTCAAAAATGTCAAAAATGTCAAAAATGTCAAAAATGTCAAATATGTCAAATATGTCAAAAATGTCAAAAATGTCAAAAATGTCAAAAATGTTAAGATTGTCAAAAATGTCAAAAATGTCAAAAATGTCAAAAATGTCAAAAATGTCAAAAATGTCAAAAATGTCAAAAATGTCAAAAATGTCAAAAATGTCAAAAATGTCAAAAATGTCAAAAATGTCAAAAATGTCAAAAATGTCAAAAATGTCAAAAATGTCTAAAATGTCAAAAATGTCAAAAATGTCAAAAATGTCAAAAATGTCAAAAATGTCAAAAATGTCAAAAATGTCAAAAATGTCAAAAATGTCAAAAATGTCAAAAATGTCAAAGATGTCAAAAATGTTAAAAATGTCAAAAATGTCAAAAATGTCAAAAAGGTCAAAAATGTCAAAAATGTCAAAAATGTCAAAAATGTCAAAAATGTCAAAAATGTCAAAAATGTCAAAAATGTCAAAAATGTCAAAAATGTCAAAAATGTCAAAAATGTCAAAATTGTCAAAAATGTCAAAAATATCAAAAATGTCAAAAATGTCAAAATGTCCAAAATGTCAAAAAAGTCAAAATTGTTAAAATTTTCAAAATTGACAAAATTATCTAAATTGAGTGTATTTTAAATTCATGGGATTCCTGGAATACATTCATATGAAAATTTTATTAATGAAACCATTTTTGAATAATTTTTTTTAATCGGGTTTGTGATATAGCTCAGTTGTCAAGTCGCAAGTCGCGAATGACTCAAAGATGTTTAAACAACTATAATCGAAATAAAAAAAAATATTTTCTTATTTAGATTTTTAGCAAAAATCAGTGGAACGATCAACATTCAAACAAATGATTCTATAACGAATAAATTTTTTAGTTTTTTTATTTGTTTAATTTTGGTTATTTAGCTTGCTTACTACAATTTTTTTTTTCAATTTAAAATGCACCGGTACTTTCTCATCTCAGTGAATCTTCATGTCACACAGTAGTTGAAGCCCATGTTTTGTGTCCGGGGAACTTTTGCTTTCCATTCGGCTTGTCAATACCAAACAAATGTCTTTCCCGAAAATTTCTGATTTCGCATGAACTGTCACAATCACAGTCACCTTGGAGCATCGTCTCGTTACCTTCACTTCATTCATTATGCGCTGAAAACGGAATCACCCTTTTTCGTTGACAAGCCCGTGAGACCTCTCCCGGTGCAATCTTCCAGGGGGCAACCTTCGACATGGCCCGATGATGGCGTCCTCGTTTTGCTTCATCCTTTTTCTTCCGAAAAGGAATGCCAGCCAAGTTTTGAGGGTTCCTTCGGGTTCGAAGGTTTCAAAACTGGCTGACTGGAGACGAACTGCTGCCTGGTCGAGACATGGCCGCTTACAAGGAAACACAACAATCCCTGATAATCGTTTTTGAAAAGTGGTAAAAGTAGGTACTTTGGCACTTACTTGGGAGCCAAGAGAAAGGAGTCTTCGAAATGTGCCCTTCAACTTTGTGTTACATGAGCATAATTTTGCCAACAGAATCGGTTGGATAAGACCCGAAAACAAAAAAAAAACCACATAAATGTGTACAACATATTTGGTGGAAATTCATTTTCTGAGCCTGAGTAGCGTCGTCGAAATGTTGCACAACCCCATATCTCATCTTGTCCCGGCTGAGGCTTAGGCATGTTGAAGGGTAGGCTCGCGAGATATCACCACCAACAAGACGCGTCTCAGACGTTCATTCGAATGGACCAAGCTGAGAATGGGGACAAAATTTGCCATCCACCAAAGTGGACGAAATCCTGCCGAGAACGACGATTCCGATGACGGCGGGTAAAATCTTTCACTTTTTTGCCGTTTAAGGAGCGCACAAGATGAGATGCAATCACACCGGCTGAATACATATGGGATGAGTTCTTTTCTTATTTTTTAAGGAGATACTCTGGCGGAATTTGGGCGTCAGCTGAAACAAGCACCTTATTGTCAACGATTTTCAAATAGCCGTTCTGTAAATGAATTCTGAGAGATACATATTTGACTTAATGAATAGCCCTCATTGTAATTTTTAAGTAAAAAAAAAAAAAGAATCGAGTACAATTTAATACAAAAAAAATTCATTCGCCAAAATTGGAAACAACTTTTCTCTTTGCAAGTTTGCCGTACCTAAACATGAAAACTAATAAACTCTGCAGAGAGTTTTTTTTATATCTCATCAAGAAGGTTTGTTTGAAATTTTTCACAAAAAAATGACAGACAGACAGACATTTGAGTTATGTGTATATTTTTGAACTGATTAAATAAACTTGCGTTACGAGCAAACATATAATACTGTAGATTGATTTCAAGATGTCCAAATTTTCCCGCGTACATACCTGGAGTTTTGATTAGGGAACACGGATGTATGGAAGAAGTCAAATCTTTCTATCCGGACAAATCTTTCTATCCGGACATACATTGCAACTGCTAGAGTAATTAGCAAACAATCAGTGAGTGTTCGCCCAGGCTTAGCTATCTGGTTAGTACCCTACAGTCATTTCGTCGCAAACCTGCAACTAGAAATAGGAACATGTTTCTCACTTCATAGACCCAAACGATAGGAACCTAACATCGCCATCGTCCAATGTCCGTCCAATCTGTCCAGTAAAGTATCCGGTTATGAAAATTTACGATATCAGAGCAAGGTCTCGGTGACGGACGATCGAATGAGACGGTTTGTGGTCTTAACTGAGCCTAACCCAGTAAATTGGGTGGAGCTCGGTAGAAAATTGTGCTGGCGAATCTAACTATGGCGATTTCCGATAGCACTCCAGTGAAGCTGAGCCTAAGCACGATGAATGACTCCGGGGAAGGTCGTCAACGTATGCCGGTTTAGTTAGCTGCTCGAGATTAGCTTGGCAGTGATTTATGAATAGGCGAAAAATAAGCCTTCGGCTGCTTGAAGTTGACTTATGGAATGTACCTTTTGTAGATTAAACCTAGAGTGAACAATAGCGGAAAGGATTATGAAAGTTAGTTGTAGCTTAAGGACAAAATAATTCTTATAAACAAACTTCTTTTTAAAGTGTCAACCGGAGTTTTAAAAACTCACCTTGTTATGTAAAAATCAAAAAGTTATCAAATGGGAATAACGTTCATACCACTTCATCTTTTTGGCAGACTTCAAGGATCCAACAAATCTGAACATAAACAATTTTTGACCTGGCGCATAAACTGATGAAACCTGCAGCTTTGAAGTCGTCATCAATGTGCTCTGAAAACACAAATCACTCCGATGACAGACAGCTGATCCATGCCCTGCCAAGAGCTGATCCCTTTTTTGGTAATCCATGCGCTACTTCCAATAATGAAAGTCATCACTTTTACTCTCCGGCTTTGGCGTGTGCTCAACTTATGCACATTAGGCGAAGTCACTTGTCCTAGGTCGTCAAATGATGACAGCAAGCGAAAAAAATCCCTTAATCGTGTTTTATAAACGAAACCACAATCCATGGAACTTACATTGCAAATTTTGACAATTTTGACAATTTTGACAATTTTGACAATTTTGGCAATTTTGATAATTTTGACAATTTTGACAATTTTGACAATTTTGACAATTTTGAAAATTTTGAAAATTTTGACAATTTTGACAATTTTGACAATTTTGACAATTTTGACAATTTTAACAATTTTGACAATTTTGACAATTTTGACAATTTTGACAATTTTGACAATTTTGACAATTTTGACAATTTTGACAATTTTGACAATTTTGACAATTTTGACAATTTTGACAATTTTGACAATTTTGACAATTTTGACAATTTTGACAATTTTGACAATTTTGACAATTTTGACAATTTTGACAATTTTGACAATTTTGACAATTTTGACAATTTTGACAATTTTGACAATTTTGACAATTTTGACAATTTTGACAATTTTGACAATTTTGACAATTTTGACAATTTTGACAATTTTGACAATTTTGACAATTTTGACAATTTTGACAATTTTGACAATTTTGACAATTTTGACAATTTTGACAGTTTTGACAATTTTGACAATTTTGACAATTTTGACAATTTTGACAATTTTGACAATTTTGACAATTTTGACAATTTTGACAATTTTGACAATTTTGACCATTTTGACGATTTTGACTATTTTGACAATTTTGGCAATTTTGAAAATTTTGACTTATTTGACAATTTTGACAATTTTGACAATTTTGTCAATTTTGACAATTTTGACAATTTCGACAATTTTGACAATTTTGACAATTTTGACAATTTTGACAATTTTGACAATTTTGACAATTTTGACAATTTTGACAATTTTGACAATTTTGACAATTTTGACAATTTCGACAATTTGACAATTTTGACAATTTTGACAATTTTGACAATTTTGACAATTTTGACGATTTTGACAATTTTTAAAGTTTTGACCATTTTGACAATTTAGACGATTTTGACAATTTTGGCAATTTGAAAATTTTGACAATTTTGATAACTTCGACCATTCGACCTGTAGAAGGCATTTAGTTTAAAGTGATTTTTAAATTCCTTTGCATAAAAATGTGCATATTATCGCAACACCATGTTTTGTGTGATGATTTTTGATGATAAATTATATCTTTTCATCTGAAATTTGCGAGGGAATCAATGGATTTAGCAGAATTTTGAATGATTGAAAATTCTCGTTTTTATATGAAAATTTCCTATTTCGCTCATCTTAGCTTAGATTAGCTTACCTTTTTTGGACTACTCATATCCACCTTTTCAGTCTTAAAAACACCACAATTTTTATGGTTTTTAGAAAAATATAATATTATATTGTATAAAATCTTTCAATGCATTTTGAATTTCATGATCGCTATCGTGACTACGTAGAACAAGATCCACATCGCCAATGGTTGCTACTCCGTGACTGGTCGAGGCCATCAATTTTGTTCAAGGGTCAAAAGAATGCAGCTTTGGATTAGCAACTCATTCTTAATGCACAAAACTCATACTTTCATACTCATACTTAGATCAACCATAAATCTTTTGTTCAATTTTTATTCTAAAGCTTGTTTTGAAAAACTCTGAAACAACGATAAGTCAGTATCACCAGCTATAGAAACTGTTTATACTTCTGCAAATCTTTATTCAAGTATCTTAGGAAGGGTTATTTTAAAAATCTCTCTCCTTTACAGGTTTAAATCAATGAAAATTACCTATTTTGCTCAATGGAAAAAATTATAATAAAGTTATTTATTAGGGTGGTCGGATTTACCGTTTTTTTTCAAATCCGGTATTTCGGTATTTGTAATTTATAAAACCGATAAAACCGGTAAAACCGGTATTTTTTAAATTACATCGAATTCATGAAAGGGTTTCGGCTAATTGCAGTAATAATGGCATAAAATGCTCAGAATTTATAACGTAATAGATTTAGCAACATTTCCGATGGAAAAATGGTATTGTGCCTTTAAATTTTCCCTTTGTCGTAAATCTATCATCATCCAAATGATAATCATAATATTTCTCATCTGTATTTTATTATTACAATTTTTCTGTAAGGTTGCGGAAATTCTAGAAGTTTCATATTATTTTCAACGAGATTTTGTCCTATACTCTGTATAACAGTATTCATATTTAAGAACAGATTTTACAGATTTAGTTAAAGTTTATATAGTCTTTCATGAAATTGGTATTCGAAATGATTTTTCGTTGAAACAATGACTTTACCAATTAATAAACAAAACTCAAAACACTGTCACAAAGTTTTGTTATCTAAAAGACGGATGTTTTTCCCACCACCTCGATCGTGATCGCATTAAGTTTGTATTCCCAAAAATAAAACGAACAAATTGAAATAAAAATCTATCAAAATTAAAAACCACTCAAAATTCAGCAAACAATATAGTTGATTGGATCTGATCCATACGCTCTTGGTTGCGTTAATACTGTTTCAAATTTATAAAAACTTTGTTACTGCTTTGTCTGGAAAAAGAAAATGCTTCAACAGCGTTAAAAATAAAAACCATCAATTACCTTGAAAATATTGATAAGAAAATTTTTCAAACAGTCTAACATGTGTATGAATGCTGACTCTGTTGAAACATTTTATGATTTGAAACAAACTAGATAGTTTTCAATCAGTTTTCAATAATTTTAATTTTAAATTGCAAGTTTGTTTAAGTTCGACACCGCTTAGAACGATTGTGATAAACATGGGCTGTTTATAGATAAAAACATTTTCGCTTTTCTTTATAATTCAAAAAATATCAATGAAAAATTCAGTGATTATTGTGAAGCAATATTACATTTCTTGTAGCTGTATCCCTTTTTTTAGTCATTGCACACGTGTACAGTCTTTAAATGTTGTGGTGCGTTAGTTAGTTAGCTGAACTGAAATGTGTGAAGTTTCATGATAAGGCTTTAATTTAAAAAGTTACATCGACAAGTTATAGCAATAATCAAATCTCACATACACCTTGCAGTAAGGTTGATTGAGCTTGGATTTTGAAGCTGATTGAACAAAATTTGAGTATTTGTACTCCTAAATATTTGGTAAAAAAAACACTTAGTCGTGTCAATTTTTGAACAGAAAATGATGAAAAATTTACCGGAAATACCGGTTTTTTACCGTCCCAAAAGTCGGTATTCCGGTATTGAGAAAATGGACGGTTTTACCGGTTTTACCGGTTTCGGTAAAACCGGTTAGACCACCCTATTATTTATGGATTAAATGTTGCATGATTTTTTCGCATTTTGAATCAAAAATTATTCAAATCATTTCTACCCTCTATGAAGAAATCGAATAAAAAAAAATAAAAAATAAAAAAATGAACATTAAAAAATAATTCGCTTCGTTTTTTCAATGAAACTTTTTAAACCGGTGCTAAATCATTGCTATGTAACTTCAACTCAATACTATCATATCTTGACTGCTGTTCACAACTTTGTTCCCAAGACAGCGAACCGTTTTACCAAATTTACAACGCTCCAGATAAAAAAAAAATGTTTTTTCAAGGTTTTTTTTAACTTTCACTATTTATCTTCTGAACTTTGAAATATTTTACAAATTTATTTATTTTGACCAGGAAATCTACTTTTTCGAAGAAATTAATGCGTTATTTTGAGTATCAAAAAAGTAAGCATTTTCATCTGGTGGACTCCTCAGAAACATATTTTATACCGAATTATGCTTCTTTTAAAACTGTACAATGTTGCTGAAGACACTAAATGTCTATCTCTTCATTCTTGAGCGCTATAAATTAAGTCCAGCTAGATTGGTGATTTGCACTGTGCAGTAGCCTGGGGCGAATTTACTACTAAATTTCACTACATGAGCGGTCAGCAAAGATGAATCAAAACTAAAGTTGAGTCGTTGTTTTAAAAGGTTGCTTACCCCTAGCTTAGATAGAAGAAAACAACGTTAACGCCGTTAACTTATAAACGAATTCTTGCGATTTGAAGTTTTCTACAATTATATAAATTTCTTCCTTGATTTGCGAATCAACAGATTTAAAATGTTAAAAATATGTCGGATCTCTAAGTGTTAAGAAGAAAAGAGCTACAGTGACGACTTATTGATGCCGCCTCAATGAATCAGTATTGCGCGTACGTACGAAGCTTTTTCGATCAACTCAGAAATATGTAGGGGAGAGTGGGGATACTTGATCCCCTTTTCTTATATTCACCATATCTTTTTGGAAAAATTTAGCAACTCGCCGTCTTTGACATTTTCTGACAGTTTGTAACTTCAAGTTTCTATGCTTCAAAAATTAGAACGATACTTGAACCCGTTGATGAACTAGAAGCATTTTGGTGGGAGTGAAAAAATTGCGATTTTTCTAAAGTTAGGGGAAACTTGATCCCCAATTGAAGGAGACTTGACCTTTTATTCAGGAAGCTCTAATCCTTGTATAAAAATCAAACAAAACCCCAAGATAGAATGTTAATTGATTATTTTGGTCATGTTTGTTCTCATTTCACAATTTATAGCAGACATAAAAAGAAAATTCTATAACTTTGTCTCAACGCTAATAACATTGCATACTTAAAGGCGCTATTTTTTATAATTGAGAGAAAATTAATTATTTTTGCTCTTTTCTTCAGACAATTGTTTGATAAATATTAGTTTTTGGATAAATATTAGTAATTTCGTAATCAGCAATCATAACGATCAATTCAGAAGAAGAATATGCCGTTTGGAAGGGGGATCAATTGTACCCAACTCAAGGGGATCAATTGTACCCATAATCAACATTTAAGAAAACTTTTTCTGAAAAAAGTTGAGAGTTTTCCATTGCTTTGAAAACATGGCATTATGAAGTTCATTTTACGCTCGAACGATTGATGCATTGGAACAAATATTCTTTTCATAATTTTCCCATGTAAGGAACATTTTAAAATGATGAAAAAAGATCTTCAAGTTACATTTTGTGAAATTTTTCAAACAAAGTTCAATTACTCAAACAATTATTTTGTTAAAAATTTTTAAACTTCAAGCATTGTTATTTTGTTCATTTTGGCACATTTTTCTAGAACATTTGATCTTTGTAAGACATTCCAGTTTCGAGATATAGCTAAGGAATCAAGTATCCCCAGGGATCAAGTATCCTCATTCTCCCCTACCTAATTCGGAGCTACATAGACAAAACTTAATCGAGGACTAGGTCTATGAAGGAAGCCGAATAGAAAATCGAGAAGAGTATCGACTGTATCCGAAAGAAGGCAATTACATTAGGTATATGGATAGCACGCGCAAAGATCGTGACAGGGCGTTAATTTTTCTCGCTATTGGCGGGGCTCCTGACTGGAAGACTTCGCTTTTAGATGCGCTCGTAGAAGGCCCAAGCCAAGGGAGCCTCCCTCAGCTGAGTTGAGTTTAGCCGAGCAATCTGGTTCGGAATGGCATTACTAGTTCAAAGATTCATTCCGAACGCTTATCTAACATCCAGTGACATAGTTTATTTAGAGTCTCGTGCCCACAGAAGCAAATTAAAGCATTCCCTGGAGCTGGATAATGGTCACGGTTGTTGGTAAGCTTTGGAATTTCCAAATGAAGCATCCATTGATGCGGAAATGTTAGCGAGGAGAAGATGCAATTCATTTGCCCGCCAGAAGCTTAAAGAATTAGTTCAGTCGACATTGGAAGGAGTTCCCAATTGAGCCAACAAAGCTCATTACATGCTAAGTGCATCCATTAACTACGCATGTACAGGATCATTACCAGCTCATTGGTCGTGCATATTAGCCATATGAAATCAACAGCATCCAGCTCCCTACGCCTACGCTCTCTCGAGTCAATTTAAGCCTAAAAGTGCAAATCGATGATGCTCTGCAACGATGCTGTTTACTTTAATGTGAGTAGATATAAAACTATTAAAACGGATCGTAAAGTTCTGCGCGGCACAGATGGCGCACAGCATAGACGATCTGGAGGCGCGAACGTTCATAGGATGCTATAGGCTGTGTTATGGTAGTAGCGTGAAAGCTTAGCGCCTTTGATCGTTATGATTTTGAGCTCTTACAGGTCGTTCAGCGGTAGATTTCACAGGTCGTATGCGCCTTGGTCTTCCTCTTACTGGGTACATTAGGCGCATCGCGTCTCGTCTCCCGGGAGAGGTCGTAAAGCACCGTTTGCATTTACCTGATCGCGGACCAAGATCTTATCCTGGGGAGAGATGCATTTCTACGATACAAATAAACCGGGGAGGATGGAGCTTCAAATGCCCAGGACGGCTTCCAGATAATGCGCCAGTTTATTATCACTTGACAGAAATGGAGGTGGCGTTTTATGGTGCCGTTTATGATCGAGCTAGACATTCAATTACGAGATCCAGGTGATTTATGTACCCTAAGAAATTCCTGCAGCGATTCACCCAGAAGATTAAACTTCGATTGGAGCGCGTTTAAATGACTCAATTTTCTAGCACCCCATGAAATTCGATATTGAAAATCGAAAAAAAATTAAAAAAAAGCGCCTCAGCCCCATGAAATTCGCTACTATATTGTTCAATATTTTGACAACTATGCTGCACAAATCCAAATCTACTGCGCTTATCCGCCTCAACAAAACAATACAAGCGATGGTTCATAAATTGCACTTTCCAGCTCGCTTTTAATCCCATCAGCGGCTGGACTGTCGAAAATTTAACAAGAAAAAAGCCCTACACCGGAGCCGAACTCGAGCAATCCCCCCAACAAAACCAATCCAATAATTCGCGTAGGAACAATAAAATTTAGCATTAAACTGTTCGCTCCTTTTTATTTTGGAGGTTGCCCCAAAAAATTACCAACGATGAAGAAATTTGACCCGGACCAAAATTGCATACCTTTGCATGAATGCTTCCCAACCAAAAAAAAACGAACAAACAAACAGACCAACTGCATCGGGAAGATGATGGTCTCCCCGGAGATCAAACTCAAATCCAGCCCGGGACAGTAAAGAAACTTTTTTATCTCTCAATTTCCCATTAATTGTGGCATCACTTGCCGTAAACATCTTGATTTTACGCGGACGAAACGATATGTTTCTCAAATCGGCACTCGGTTTCGCAAACGGAACTTGGAAAAAGGCAGGAAGCTGCAACGAAAACCTTAAAACTCATCGCGTTCGGTCACCTTGGTGACGATTTTTGAAACAGACTGATATTTTCAAGGGAACCTATATATAGGTTATCAATCATCAGTCCAATGAGAAGCGATAGCAAATTCAACGTTTTTATCTGTGAACTTTTCTTATGAGTTGGAAAAATTGGTTAGAATTAACCGGATAGGATCATTTAGACCAGGAGGCTAAACCATGGCCCGTGACTTATAAGGGAGATATTTTGCTCAAATCTGACCTTCTTCTTATTTGATAAGAAATAATCAATTTCTAATTGTTTGCACCTGTTTCGCCATGTTTTGTCGAAGTTTTCACGCTGAAACAAAATTGAAAATTTTGGCTGGAAGAGAGACCCATTCGTGGAGAAGATCTGATTGAAAAAAAAAAAAAAGGATTCATTAGAGGCATTAAGATGGAATAAATAGAAGGAATTCGAAATAATCGCTTATATTTTTCTAAAAAAACTTCACAAAATATTCTACCGAATGAAAAGATCAATATTCTATATATGGCCGTTCGCAGAATACCACTATTAGGTACATCTCACTGATATTGAAACTTGTTGTAGGTGCGCTGAGAGTTTTCAGGCGCATTCTAGTTTTCATCTTGAGGCGTTTGGAAGGCCTTAGGAGCACAATAAGTTCATATTTAACGAACTTTTTGAAAACGTTTTAAATAATTCTCCGAACCACATTCACTACACTACAAAATTAATTTTGTACAGTTATTTCAGGGAAAGTGACTTCCGTTAAAAATTAATTTTAATGTCTTATCAAAAATTAAAGAAACAGATACTTTTAAAAACTTTCGAAAAAAGTTAGACATATAGAATTGACTTAATTTATTTCAGCGTGTATTTCGGTTTATAGAAGGTGTGGGAGCACTGGCTTGTATCCAACGTGATTCTTTTCGTAGCAAATCTTAAGTGAAATTCTTAGCTTTCCGGCGGTTTTAAAATCTAGTGTTCACGTTTAATCGATGAGTGAAGTGGTCGTTATGCTAATCAGTGCAAAGTTTTGATCTAGAATATGGTGGCTAACGCGGAATTTGTGATTTAAGCTCCCTAAATTTGGTTTTTTTGATGACGCGACTGCGTGAAATATGCCTCAGCTTCCAGAAATATTCGCTTGAAAAAATGAGGCGCTGATGTCTCTCAGAGAGGGTTGTGTTATTAGCTAAAATAAGCGTTACTTGTGCTTAGCGTTACGAGGTTACCATACAGTTTCAACCGAGACGAATCCAATGGGTTGACGAAACGGATTAGATGCAGCGCCTACAAAGCTAAGTACATTTCAAAAATGATTTGTTGATGAATTTGTAATTAATTTCCGTAATTGTTATAATAATTCACTTGTTACTGCAAATTGTATTTCTTTAACCATAACGTGATTTGCGGGGTTCACCAAACACTGGAACGAAGGTTTTTCCTATTTCTATTTTCCATATTTGTTTCCTATACGAGTTTTATGTCATTAAAATAACAAGTGATATGATAGATAGCGCTTAAAGTGCGCATGAAGGTAAAGTGAATTCAGATGAATTTGAAATTTGTCATTTGCACTTCAAAAAATACTTCCCAAAAATTACCATAGATAGCGCTTATAATGCGGTAAAAAGGTCCGAACACTGCCATTTAGTGATCAATACATGGAAATATTTATTTTTTCGTTCAGTGGTGCAAGTCGCAAATTACAAGAAGTTTTGAAACGGTAAGCATTGATTAAAAAAATAATCTCAAAACGAAATTGAACATTAGTATAGTTTAAATAGATGTATATTTGAACCCTAACATTTAATAATCATATTTTCATTCCTCATTAGAACAGTGTTTTAATTCAATTAGACTTTATCAGGTTTTCAGGTTAGGGGCCGTTCAAATATTACGTAACGCAATTTTCGGTCATTTTCAAGCCCCCACCCCCACCCCCCTACGTTACACATTCGTCTCACAGTCATACAGTTGCTGCAAACCTTGGTCGGATACAGCGGGCTGAACTCGATCTCCAATCCAGTGACATCAATCAACATTTCCATGACCCAAACTGTCTCCATTTTTGCCACTAGCGGAAGCAGAAAATTTTCCGACTTCCGGAGACACAACCGGCAGAAGCGATACCGAGACAGTAGGGCCGATTCGGGATAGTTCTGGGAACCTTCCGAAGATATAACTAGGACATTTTGAGGAAAAATACAAAATTGTAATACAAAATACGAAAACATACCAGAATAGTTTATCCTGTAACTTACGGTCAGAGTTCAGATCTTCTTCGAATTCAACGTAAGCAACTTCTTCATTATCCTTAATTAAAGCTTCCATTTTTTTGAGAAATATCAGCACCAACACGTGAAAAGGGTCTATGTTCATTTATGACGTTTCGAGAAAAACGCGTTTGAAAATTTTGCAATCTTTTTTAAATCGCTAAATAAATTTCACGAGAAATCTTGCAAGTCTATATGGTCAAAACGGTGCGTAGGATCATTCTAAATATGTTTTTAACGATACGACGGTGTTATCATGAAAAAAATAGCTCGCAATTGTTTATAGACTCGCTGGATTATGGAATTCGTCTAAATGTTTTATACACCCTTTGCTTTGTACTGTATGTCTCATATGTGTGAGCGAGATGGAGATAAAATTTCCCCTATTTTTTGACAAAGGCTTATGGTTTTCGGGGTGAGTGAATAGCTTTCCGCATTCTTCCCCTTATAATGTTTTGCATCTAGAAATATTAGAACAAATAACTGAAACACATTAATGAAAATGCTTGAATAATCTTGATAGATAATCTAAACTCGATTTACCAAAATCAAAACGAAAAAAATATCTTGAAAAGTAACAGTTATCTAAAACAAATTCAGGCAATAAAGCTCTAAATGCTAGGCTTCTAAAATATATGAGGCAAAGGTGAACGAAGAATTAAACAATTTCCAAAAAGGCAACACTTACAAAAGACATTTTGGAAAATTTGTGTCTTCATATAATATATTAATACATTTTTAATTCAAGTTATTTCCGTCTTCAATCATAAAAGCCCTTTTGCAAATTGTTTGCTTAAACAGGGATCATAGTTAGGGAAAAAAGCGAGCTAGTTTGTCTGAGATTGAAAATGGAAGGTAATAATTTTGATTCAATACTTGACTTGATAATTTTTTATTGAATTTTTTCCAATGCCTCATAGAAATAGGAGTTTCCTTAGGAAATGTCTAGGAGCATAGGAGGTGTAGGAAAAACATGATCGCACCATTTACCAGAATGGATCCTGATCTTAACCTTTCCCCTACTAACACAACCCCTTCCTTGGATACTTGAATATAGATTCGCAGACGTACAGACGGTTTCCATAGTTGGTGATACTAACTTACCTCTTGTTCTGACTAATTCAAAATTATTTTTGGAATATGCAGAAGCAAGAGGTTGCTAGTTTAACCTAAAGAGTATCATACTAACATTCCTCCCTTTTTCCCCCATTGACTACTAGGACGTGGCCGGCGCCGGTATTGATCATTTTCAAAAGGAGAGCATGAGTTTAGTGCATTGTGAATGAAATGCTAATCCCAAGCACCATTCTGTTGGCCCTTGCACTAAATTGATGGCCTCGATCAATCACGGAGTAGCAACCATTGGCGAAGTAGAACTTGTTCTGCCTAGCCACGCCTGCGATCATGGAATTGGAAATGCGTAAGTTGAACAAAGCCTAATAAAATATGTTATATGAAGTCTCTTTTGATTGTTGGTTGGTGTATAAACATAACTTCACAGCATTTCGAATTCAATGATTTAAGGTGGATATGAGTAGTCAACCAAGCTAAGCTAAGCTAAGCTTCAGCGTGTATTTCGGTTTATATTATATGGCAAGACGACCGTATATTTTGTGTTGCTGAAATCGAATGGATTTTTTTTTCAACTTTTCATTCTCTTATTTCTACAAAAATAGTAATTATTATAATCATAAACATAACTTTTAGTCAAATTTTGACCACTTTGAGTCATTTATTTATATTTTCTTATCATGTTTTATGCATTTATTTTTTTTTTGTTTTTCTAGTGTTTGGTTTTTTTTCTTATCTTCTTATTTAGGCATTCTCTATTTCTTTAAGTTTTTTTTATATGTTTATGTTTTTATTTGTTTTTTTAAATTATATTAAATATGCATCATTTTTTTTTATTTACGTGTACTGAGACATTTTTTAGAATATTTGTTAATGTTGTTGCATTTGATCAAAATTATATCGGTCGATGTCTGTTAATATTAATTTTTTTTTCTATGAGCTCGCAAGCAATAATTTTCTGTTCATACATAAGGTATTCTAAATCGCATTGACGCAGAATTCTCACTAACCTGTGCCAAATCTCAAAAATCTGTTTGTCGTACGTACAGAATTCGGAATTAAAACAAGTAATAAAAATTACTTTTAAAATGAATCTACACTTGAGGAAACTCAGGTATATGTAGGGGAGAGTGAAGTATCGTGAACCAATTTTTTCCTTTCCTTTAAAACTTCTTTTAAGATAGAATGAAAAAGATAAATGGTATGCTTTCCTACATTTCTAACGTATCCTTTTAAAATTTATTTGTTTAAAATTCATTTCGCTTAGTTCAGACTGTTAAAAAAAAAACAGCAAAATACAATACACTTTACTGTTTTTCATGAATGATTCCAGTTTGGTATTCTTTGTTATCGGCATTTTGTCTCTGCATGCAATGAACTTTCACGAATCAAGTTGAGTTAAAACATTTAATTATGGTTGGCAGATTTTTAAGCAACCAACCGGGCTGGACAAATTCTGGCTATTTCATTTAAAACCTGGCAAAACTGGACATTCAAATTCAAAATTGTCGACCGAAAATCCGGGTAAAAAACGGTCAGAAAAAAACTTAACAAAAATGAAGCAAAAAACTTGCAAAAACGATTTTTATCACAATTTATCAGAAGATTTAATTCGTATAAACTTTCAAAGATGATTTTTACAAAATTTACTCTAAAAATTTCGTTTGTGACGTAAAAATAAAAAAAATATATTCTACACTATTTTTTTTTTGTTTGATTTGGCAAATAAAGTGAACAAATAAATGAAATCCGGAGAACCGGACCGGACTTTTGCCAAATTTTATTTATAATACCTGAGAAAACACGGATAAAACCAGGCAATCTGGCAAAATTATGATAGAGAGTTCGATATAATCGAACAACCCGATCGGGAGAGCATATCAAAATAATAATTCAAACGTATCTAACCAAGATATTTACATCTGATTTAGTTATTATTAAGTATTTTAAATTTACGATTTTAAGTTTCTCCAATCTGAATTATATCTTATTCTGATTGACAGACTTGAATGGAGTTGAGCTCATTTTCAATGAAAAAGATTTTTTTTGGATTGTCCTAAAATAAAATGATTATATCATATTTTGATATACGTGCAACTTTTTCTGAAACACGGACATCGAAGTCAACGGCCCAAACCGTGCATTAATTAGTTTCGCTCAACAGATCCATAAAATTGAATTCAATTTTTGGGAAACCAAAAATGGAGCATGGTTTTAGCATATAATGTGGTTTATTGACATTCCACTAGAATTTTTTCTATAAGGACTCATATCTTGATAAGTTATAATTTTGATAGGTTTTGTTCTGTCCAATATCAAACTATGCTATCTGAATGAGATATAATCTTGAAAGGAGCATATCTAAAATTGATTTAATTTAGCTATGATCGCATAGATTTTTTAATATAATTTGAGATATTTTAACATCCTACGAGTACTGAATAATAACTCATTAAGATAGGAAAAAAATAGTATCAAAATATTTCATTTTGATATAATCTAGTTTTTCCCTCCTGATCGGGAAAGGTATGCAAAACAAAATGAAAATAGCTTAAAGAAAAACTGTTATTTTGAATGTTAAAAACATACACTACTACATACTATACTAAATCATACATACATACAATACTAAATCATACATCTAAACACATTAGGTACCAAGTAAAACATCCCGATCAGGAGGAAAAAACAAAATTATATCAAGATAAGATATTTTGATTCTATTTTTTTTTAATTTAAATGAGTAAGTATTCAGTACTCGTAGGATGTTAAAGTATCTCAAATTATATCAAAAAATCTATGCAATCATAGCTAAATTATATCAGTTTTAGATATGCTGCTTTCAATATTATATCTCGTTCAGATAGCATAGTTTGATATTGGGCAGAAAAAAACCTATCAAAATTATAACTTATCAAGATATGAATACTTCGAGAAAATTTCTAGTGAAATGTCGATAAATCAAATTATTTGCTAACCCGATCAGGAGAGCATATCAAAATAATAACTCAAACGTATCTCACCAAGATATTTACATCTGATTCAGTTATAATTAAGTACACATAATTTTCGATTTTAAGTTTCTCCAATCTGAATTATATTATATTCTGATTGACAGACTTGAATGGGGTTGAGCTCATTTTCAATGATAAAGAGTTTTTTTCGGATTGTCCTAAAATAAAATGATTATATCTTATTTTGATATACGTTCAACTTTTTATGAAACACGGACATCGAAGTCAACGGCCCAAACCTTGCATTAATGAGTTTCGCTCAACAGATTCATAAAATTGAATCCAATTTTTAGGAAACTGAAAATGGAGCGTGGTTTTATCATCTAATGTGGTTTATTGACATTCCCCAAAAATTTTTTCGAAGCACTCATATCTTGATAAGTTATAATTTTCATCGGTTTTGTTCTGTCCAATATCAAACTATGCTATCTGAATGAGATATAATCTTGAAAGGAGCATATCTAAAATTAATATAATTTAGCTATGATCGCATAGACTTTTTGAAATAATTTAAGATATTTTAACATCCTACGAGTACTGAATAATAACTTATTTAGATAGGAAAAATTAGTATCTAAATATCTCATTTTGATATAATTTAGTTTTTCCCTCCTGATCGGGAAATCCATGTTCCATTTTTGGTTTCCCGAAATTAGGATTCAATTTTAAGGATCTGTTGAGCGAAACTCATCATTGTACGGTTTGGGTCGTTGACTTCGATGTCCGTGATGAAACACGGAAAGTTGTAAGTATATCAAAATAAGATATAATCATTTAATTTTAAGACAATCCGAAAAAAATCTTCATCATTGAAAATGAGCTGAACCCCATTCAAGTCTTTCAATCAGAATAAGATATAATTCAGATTGGAGAAACTTAAAACCGAAAGTTTTGAGTTCTTAATTATAACTGTTTCAGATATCTTGGTGAGAAAGGTTTGAGTTATTATTTTGATATGCTCTCCTGATCGGGTTAGCATTTCTATTGTATTGGAAATAAAATTATTGAATTTACATAATGAATTATTTTTGTATGAAAACACCCATTTTTGAGCGGTACTCAGAAATAGATCTACATTTCCGAAGTCCAATAGTCCTACCCAAAATTCCTCAGAAAAATAAAACAGTAAAAACTGAGGTCATTCTAAAATAATACAAATGATTGGGGCAACATTAACGAAAGGAACGATTCTAAAAACATAAATTGCAAAAATTTTCCACTTTGACAGGACCAATAGATTTTAGAAACGGCGCTCGTGTCTGGAGGACAAAAGGAAACTAAACTACAATAAGTACTCAAAAATAACAAAAATAAGAAAAATGTTATAACATACTTAATATTTTATTTATTTACATTTATAAATAAAATATTTAGTCGGTCTGTTAACATTTTATAAAATTATTCTAACTTTATTCAGACTTTATATAAAAAAGTTAAATCAGCCACAATCTAGGAAAGACTCGCCACTATCCTACGCACATATCAAGAAATAAAATTGATCGGGCGGTCTAGAACAACTTTGTTGAGATTTGAAAAGAAAAAATACAAACAAAATTTAAAGTTTTGTCTAATAATGTTTCTTAAAATCTTAAAGTTTCTCTTATTTTAGCTTAGTTGGGTTCACTTTTTAATGCATGACTATTTTAAATGAGAAAAGGAGTCGTTGATTAGTATTTCATAATATTTTATTCGAATAAAACAACAGTTAAGGTTTGAAGTCGTTATATTGAGAATTATAAAAGTTATTACTCATATAAGTTGAAAAATATTTTTGAATATTCTTAATTCATTTGAATACGATTTTGCAAATTCTTCAACCTTGTTAAACGACATTGGTGGGTATAATAAAATGTTTTTTACAAAACCAGATTTTGATATTCGGGGTAACTTTGATCACTATGGTTTTTACGTATCTCAACATCTTCAAATTTATTGTTTTGATGACATTTAGCACAGAAGGCTCAAAACATCGATGACAGTAATTTTTGTTTGGACTCAATTCAATTTTTAAACGTTTTATTTCAAAAACAAATATACTTAAAAGATGGACTATGTAGCTGCATACTTTTAGGGGCAAAAATTATAAAAAAAATCTCAATATTTTTTGGCCTCAAAAACAGATGAAATTTTACCTTCATGCAATTCCGTTAGTCCTCGCACTGTTCCCGTGTTCTTTTTTTCTTCAAACTTTACCATTTGTGAGGGTTTTAAGCCATTCTTTGTAATCGTCATGAAAATGACCGTTTTTTTTAAATATCCAAAAATTATCATCAAATGACCATAAAAATAACACTTAAACTAATTCTAAACCAAGAAAAATGTTGAACTCTCACATGAAACAACCCATTTGCTCCTAAACGCTTAAATTTGATCAGGTGAGATGTTTGTTTGTGAGCCTTCAAAAAAACCAGATATGTTAAGATTTTAAAATTAAATTTTAAGTAATATAAAAAATCTCCTAATAAAAACCAAATTTAGCTTATCCGTAACTCAATTTATAGGCTTTCAAACGTAGTGAACAGTTTCCAGATATTTTAACTTTATACTTAGTTAATGATAATTACCTGCAAAAATTTCATGTTGATCAAAGTTACACTGCTGATCAAAGTTCCCCCAGTTTACGGTATTTGCGAATCTGAAGAAAGGACAGTGATTTTCCAAAAAATATTGAAAAAAATTGAAAAAAAAATTTGCATTTTTCCGCATTCTTTGATCACACATACATTGAAATATCGTAAAAAAATACTATCGGCTGTTTTTTTTTTCTTCAATCTTTAATCTTTAAAAAATTTTTTGTGAGTATATCACTTAAAAATATTCACACGTTTCCAAATATCTGGATTTAGATTAGTGTTGTTTCAAGCAACAGCAAAGTGGAAAAAGGGGGGTGAATTTTTAAATTCAAATTCAGCTAGAAGTAACATCAATACGAGTTATGTGGAGCTAAAGCTTCATCAACTTATTGTAAAATGTATTCAATTGATTTATTTATAAAAGATTGAATGCTATTTTCCGGATCTTGGTTTGGGATTAACAAGAACCTAAATTTGTTACTCAGGTTCTGAAATTTCATAAAAATGGTATATGGTCCGAAAAAAATTCAAAATCATTTAAACAACCACTGCGTGGGCCGTTGAGAAAGCATTCAACTCATCGGGTGAAGCGTTTTGTCAATTCACTCTTCATCAAAAGATAAACCTTTTGATATCTTCATTTGCGAATGCAAATAAACACATCACTTTATGGTACGACACCGTTGCGTCGTTGTTGCCTTGAGAGGAAGAATCAGCTCAAGTTGGGTCAGATAAGAAGAAACGAAAAACTTAACTCGGGAACGCTTATGCAGCGACCGAAACGAAAAAGGAAGAAAAACATTATTCTACTTGGACCAAGGATATCATCCTCTCACGATCGTCATCTTGAGAGCATCGCGGGCCCCATTTGCCAGACCGTTCGCCTCGTCAAAGTGGAGTCATATTTGTTGAGTGCGAGTCGTTCATACTGTCCCATAATACCATTTCCCATCGGACTGGCCCCCGGGATGTTCCACATTCTGGCCCCCGTGTTCCTGTCCCTGTCCCTGACACTTCAGACGTAATCATTGCAGAAGATCCCATCCGGTCAGACCGGCCAGCCAAGCCAAGCCATCTCAAGGCTATCAAATCCGATAGCGCTCGGACGTATTTTTTCGGTTATTGTCCGATCAACGAGAGCGTTTTGGGTGATTATTATATTTATGCAGGTACCTCCCTCCCTCGAACAGCGTTCTTCCCCCCTCCCTCCTCAACGTAAGTGGACCTCTTTCACGGCCGGGATGTAATAATGTGTTAAACATTATTATCTCGTTCGTTGAGTTTTTTTTGTCAACACACTCTGCAGGCATACTTTCGGAGCTCTTGCTCGGATATCGATATGGTTTAATTCGAGATATGGCTTAATCCGATGCGAGGGAGCTCTCCCCTGTTTCGATTACCTCCTCGGATTGGCTCGGCTTGAGATCAGATTCTCACCGGAGGTGGATTGAAAGTTTGTACAAAAGTTAAAGTGCATTTAACTGTATCCCCCCGAAAAATATTCATCTCAGAGTTTTTTTTTCTCTGACCGTTGAGTCGCCAAATTGCAACCACCCGCTTGGGTAAATTATAAGAAAAATATTGCAAAAATTGACTGAGGAACAGAATTGGACGCCAACAGGCCTCCGATGATGACGACTTGTAGCTCGATGAGGCCGAGAACGTCGAAAAATGGATGTGTGAAAATGGTAGATCGATTGAATTGATTGTGAGAAAATTTGTGCCGGTATTTATGGTGAAGTTTCATTAAAGGTAGTGCAAATTTGCTCAGAATTTCAATTCGATCCCACCATAAATTCAAAAACTCACGAAACACGAGTCAATAACACAGCAACATCCGCCCACTTGCTTATCCTCTAAGCATCTGTCAATCATTCGCCAAACAAAAAGCGGTCATCCCGGAGGCTTCCAAACGTCTTCATTAAATTTTTGGACTTGAGCGCCACACCATATTTGAAGTTACAACAAGATAAACGATTCAACAAACAAAATCACAACAATTGCACCAATTCAATACAGTCAGCAAAGTTTTGCAAATAATGCAACTCTTCCTGATGGGGCGGATGAAGACCATTGGTTGTGTAGCAAATATGTTATTAAGGCAGCTTCAAACTTTTGGCTTTTGTTAGAGTTACACACAATATTTCATCGAATGAGAATGAAACTCATTGATGGATATGAAACAAAATCCGCGTTTTCAATAGGACATTATTGCCACTTTTTTCGTCGAAATAATACAACTTCTTCAATACCATCAAACGGGGCATCATGCAACAGCGGGGTTAGATGCAACATTTGTATACCACATCACTAAAATCATTTTTAATGTAATTTACGTTCCCATATACGCGAATATGATTGTATTGCATCACGCATTTGTCGACATTGGAATTTCATTCATCCAAACATTAATTCTTATGATTTCAGCTAGTAGAATTTTTACAAGTATTTTTTTTACCCCCAAATGTATGCAATATCTTTATCACAGAAAAATCTGTAATTTCACAGAACATTTAGCAAATTTTCATCATAGAATCTGTATGTTCAAAGAACATAGAATTTTGAAAAAATCACAATTTCACATTTTTTTTTTTTAATTTTGAATGGATTTTCAAAATTTGAACTTTCTTGGTCAATATAAAATTTAGATTTTTTACTTTTAATTTATGAAGTACTAGCTGATCCCGTACAAACTTCGTTTCGCTTTAAATCATTGGTATGTCAAAATGAGTTTAGAAAATGAATTCGAAACATTCTTTAGAAAATTTTGGGGGAAAATTCAACAGTGTTTAAAGTCGCTACTATTACTATTACTTGAAATTCAAATTACACAGTTGATTGGCTTTTTATTAAAATTTATGTGAGTGTTTTCTTCTCGATCGGTTGCAAAATCTAGACATTATGGTAGAAACATGTACTATTAGTTTATGTGCACGACTCTTTTGCTTGACCTTCACACTTAAATTGGTATCAATTAACTGCCTCCAACAAAATTATTGCACAAAACACTGAACATTCAATGAAACCCTCTTTTTTTGTCTCATGGCACGAAATTCGAAAATTGAAACCAATTTTACGTTCCTCAAAACTCCCTTGTCCCATTTTTTTTTTTTTCAAATTATATGTAAAATAACGTCAGGAACTTGAAAACAGTGAACAGTGAATATAGACGCCCTTTTCGCCGACCCTTGACACGGAACATGCCTAGAGTCCACCTAGAGTCAATTGTTCATAGTTTATAACCCTCATCTGAACATTTTTATCTCAATCCGATGCATGATCACGACAATATTGCGAAAACAGTGAGCAACTAACATGGACGGTATTTTTTTTTGACCACGATTCAAAACTTGACACCTGAAATCAATTATCTTTTCTGTTTAACTCCCATGTGTCAATTTTCATTACAATTCTATGCTCAATCAAGAGAATATCCTTAAAACAGTGAACAGATAATAACCCCTTTTGCCGACCCCTGAGTCAAGATTTGAAACCTGAAAGCAAAAGAGCGTCCCTAAAACTACTATGTGGCAATTTTCATCTCAATCCAATGTAGAATAACGTCAATATCGCAAAAACATTAAAGTTGGGTATGGACGACTCCTTCAGCCGACTTCTGATCCGCAATTCGAAACTTGAAATCGATTGCTCGTCCCTCAAAATACTCATGTGCTAATTTTCATCATAATCTGGTGTTTAATAACGCCAATATCGCAAAAACATTAATCAGTTGACATTACCGACCCCTGACCTTAAATTTAATAACTGTAATCGATTGCTCTTCTCTCAAAACACTCATGTGCAAATTTTCATCACAATCCGATGTATAATAACGCCAATATCGCAAAAACATTAATCAGTGAATATGGACGACCCCTTTGGCCAACCCCTGACCTTAAAGTTGATAACTGTAATCGATTGCTCGTCTCTCAAAACACTCATGTGCAAATTTTCATCACAATCCGATGTATAATAACGCCAATATCGCAAAAACATAAATCATTGGATATGGACGACCCCTTTTGCCGACCCCTGACCCTGAATTTGATAACTGTAATCAATTGCTGGTCTCTCAAAACACTCATGTGCAAATTTTCATCACAATCCGACGGAAAACAACGTCAATAACTTGAAAACAATATTTATCTTGTATGGATGACCCCCTTCAGAAGGGGTCGTCCAAAAATCTAAAAACATTTTTCATCATTCCTGGTCCTAATGAGCATCCATGCCAAGTTTCAGATCTCTAGCTCTTAAGACGGCTGAGTCTATAGAGGACAAACAAACAAACAAACAAACAAACAAACAAACAAACAAACATACAGATAATTGCTTTTTATATATATAGATGATTAGATTGCTAATTTAAATTGTTTTTACCAAAGTTTAATGAAAAAACGACCCACTTTATCATAAAATTTCATTAAAATTAAAGGAACTAGCATCACAGAAAACCATCACAGAATTTATGGTTAAAATCACAGATATTCAGATTTTTTTTTCTTGAAAAACACAGAATTTTCAAGCAATCTTGGTTATGGCTTCTATGGCATCAAAAATTTATCAAAAACTATACATTTACATACGTTTTTATTAGACTTTTCATTGAAATCAAAGTTTGTTGTAAGTTACCACTTTTTCTAAGTACAGATATAGATATAGATATGATAGATATGCTCTAGTGTGCAATTGTTAATGTATAATGATGGTAACTAAATTTGGTCAAACAAAAATTTAAAAATTCATAAACTACAAATTTTTTCAGAAAATAAACTTACAAGTTGAGAGTTGAAAATCAGTGGGAGAACAAATTGAATCTGCTCACATGGCGGACCGTTTATCATATCCAATTCAATCCGACTTCTGATAACCATATTTACGATCGTTTACTTTTTTGGTATGAATTGTGATTCGTAGCTACGTTGCCAACGACTAGAGCTATCGTTTATAATGCGATTTTATGTTTGCTGGGTGGAGCTTAATTGGAAAACAATTCACTATTTTATTAAACTGTAAAGCAATGGATGGATAAGTTTTGGTATTTTACTTTATCTTAGTTTTAGACACTTTCGATAAATCAGTCATTTTCTTATGCAGCCACCTGGGATTGAAAAAAAATGGAAATTAAATTTTTTTCAAATTTTTTTGATTTATTTTTAATTTCCATATGTTACATAAATATTACAAATATTTCAGATATAGTCTTGATAACTTTATATTACGTAACCACACATAGAACAGACGTACAAGATATCCCACGAAACTTGTGTAAAATGTCCAAAAATCGTTTTCAAGCAACTTTTGATTTTTGGCTGTGCCACCAGATGTCTCCAAACTCACCAAAAAAATCTGTCAAAACCAAACTGAGGAAAAAACAAAATTTTAGACAGTTTTGTACAATTTTGTACAGGTCGAATGAACTGTTTGGCATGTTTCAAGAAAATTGCTGTTGAAATTTCATAACATTTTCGTCCGGTTGCATAATGGAACAATATCTTGAAAATTAATCGCTATTTCCTTTAAGCTGGAAGTTAGAATGCCCTAAATGACCCGACATTTGAAAAAGTTAAGCGCTGCAGGCTTAAATTGATCCTAGGCCTAGTACAAGGTCTCATGCCAAATTTGGGCCAGATCGGATCACGGGAAGGGGTCGCTCAACGAGCCTAAAGTTTGAATGGGATTTTGAGACATTTTGTTCGAGAAAAACATGAAAATCCAGTTTTTCATGAATAACCTGGGTCCCCTTCGGCCGATTTCTTTTAAAATCGGTTTTTCTCAAGGACTAAACTATGAAAATATTTCACCCGGAGACTGCATTTTGATTCGAGTTAAGATAAAAACGTTATTAGACTTCAAAAAATGGGGTAACTTTTTTCAGGGTGATATTCATCACTGATATTCATCACAAAATGTTCGAAGCACTGTCTCTACTTAATAGTAATGAATATCACACTGAAAAAAGTAACCCCATTTTTGAAGTCTAATAACTTTTTTTATCTCAACTCGAATCGAAATGCAGTCTTCGGATGAAATATTTGTCATAGTTTAGGCCTTGAGAAAACCCGTTTTTAAAAGAAATCGACCGACGGGGGCCCAAGTTATTCATGAAAACCCCTGCGACCCCTTCCCGCGATCCGATCTGGCCCAAATTTTGAATTTTGAAATTGAAGGAATTGAAATTTTTTACACTTTTATGAAAATTTTTTGTTCGAGCTTGTATGTCTATCCTCTTTGGTTACCATAATTTGTCAACAATGATTTTCAATGGTGCTTACTCAACTTTTTTTTTTAAATTATTTAAATTAACTTAATTTTTTTATGAAATTTTGGCAAATGTTTTTTAACTTTTCTCAGGTACTTATTCATACCTATCTGGTTTCCATTCGACCAAAACTCATCCCACAAACAATCTACTTTTTACTCTTTCGCCGACTTAAAAATCCTTAACTGTCTAAATTCTACTTGCACAAAGTAAGAGCACAGCGAATCTCAACCGAAAAAAAAAATTCAAAAATTTAATAACAGCTCATATCGGCATATCACAAGGAAGGTATCGAAAGCTCATCTCACCGCCAAATGCAAATGGGATCTCTTTTTCTGAGGATTCCTGGTGAAAGCTTGCACTGCACCGGTTCTTCGACAGCGATGAGATTTAATTAATCCATTAGCGTCCGAAGTTGTCGAGCGAACTTTTTTTACATTTCGGTTATTCCGTTCCGCACGATGAAAATCACAATACCCACGCTGATAAGTCCCGTACGTCCGTCCAAAGGAGGAAAGTTGAAAATGGCCACGATTCTTCAGGGTTCGTTCATCTCTGTGATGGTTTTTGAAACTTTTAATCGTACTTTTTTTTTCTTCCTGGCTCACTATTGGGACTGGTCACTCGGAGCGGATCATCTGAAAGGACACGATGCACTTTGCGCAGCTCACTCAAAAAAGATACCTTCATTGGGGAGCCGAAGTTGAAGAAAAAAAAAACCAAAACTCACCATCTTCGTTGATCACGTCTTTTGAAGGAGATGATCGGTCACTTTTCGGGGGCATAAATGATTGCTGTCCGAGGTTTGTCCCCGCGCGCCTTTTCGGTTTCCACCACACGCAAGAGCAATCGATGGACCTTAAGGCGTGAATTCCTTACTTTTGTTTGGCAATACGCATACCGTTTCTGAATCATCATCGAAATGATCGTAAAGATCAAGATCGAGATTAGAGCTCCCCCTCATGATGACCGACCAGCTTTGGAGAAGCGTCGGAGAAGAGATTGAATGGACGCATTAAGAAAGAAAAAAAAAATCCGATGAAGCGGAAGGAATTTGCATTCAAATTCGGCAAATAATAATAGCTTTTATTGTTGTTGAAGATGGCAGACGACGCGACGCAGACTTTTGAACCACTCCAAATTGAAAGGCTCGCCAACCATGGATGAGCAAATAGGATGACAGCGCGATTCGTGACAGGACAATGCAGTTAGTTCTCTTTTGAAACAATTGCTATGGTCTACAAACAAAAAAGCTCACCTGCCAGAAGACGGGGAGAAAATCTGCGGAAGGAAGGTCAAACTTAGGACAACCTTAAAACAAAGATAGGTTTTCGGATATTTTCAATGCGTCATCAGTTTAGGATTAACTTCCAAAGTTACTGACTAAAATCAACTCCATGGCAACTCGTCCCTGTCCATTAGCACACCACAAATGAGCGATTTGATTATTTGGCCAGAAATTTGTATGGGAATTTGGGACAATTTGTTTGGTTGTTTATTTCATCCTTGCATATAGTAATTGTACTTTGCACTTTACATAAACTTTACATTGTATTTAGAAGCTTTGTACCTACAACCTATTCTCACGATGTCAGATCATCAAATGTCAGCCGGATCAGCTAATATTTTGTTCCAATAGGATCAAACGCCAAAGGGCCAGCGTCCTTTCACCCTTAACATATTCAATAGGATCGGAGCCGCAAGTAAAGGAGCTACAAACGTTATAATTTTGAGCAATTATTTAAGCTACCACAACCTTTACTAGTTAGATCGACTCCGGATGGTATCGCTTTTATTCAAGCCAATCATTTGGCATGGGCAGTGCCGTGGATGCACATTCCAGTATGGGGCACTTCCATCTATTTAAGTGAGCCCTTCTGGATGGAACAAACTAACCGGTTCCACCTGGCAAAACACTAATGGGTCCAAGCGATTGCAAACAACACATTAACTGTGTAGTCGGTAGTAGATAGGTATAATAAATGTTGAAGGACGCGACCAAGAAATATTTTTATGATCCCTCACCCTCAACTTGGTGGCCAAAAGTGTGCGATAGTTTTTTCGCGATAGACACCATTTGGTCGCTATCGGTAAGGAAGGGTTGCCAGATTTTCCCTAACTAACTGGATCAATCCGAACGTTTTTTCCTCTTTGGGACTTAGTTTGACCAAGTTTATTTTTGTCTCCCATAACATTATTCTCTTGCCATACAGCAGTTAAAGTCTCAAGTTATACTAAATTTTAATGTTCAAACCACACGTAAATTTATAGTGCTTTTCATGCTTACATGCACAAAAAAGATAAGGTGTTCTTGATAGATTTAATAAACAAAGAGAATACTTCTTTTCGCAAATTTCAAAAGACGACACAAAACTAGAAACAATAAATTACTCGAAATCGATAGGTTTTTCAGGAGTTTTAAAATTGTGTCCCCTTATGCTTCAAAAATTATTCAAGTGTCGAAAACGATGTGTAAATAAGTATAAACACTAAAGAGTGGCCTATCACATGGTCCTATACAAAATTTGGGCCAGATTGAAAGGGGTGACGCAATGAGCATAAAATTTGAATGAATTTAAACACGTTGTGTTTGGGAGGAACCTTAAAAAACCAGTGTTTAACCAACAACATTGATTTCGACCGACTTTTTTTAATTCAATTTTTCTTCAAGCTTAAGTCAGGACTAACAACAGAAAGTATTTCAATTAAACTTTTGCGAAAAATTACCCTTCTGAAGCTAATGATTCAAATTGTTTGCCTTTTAATGATAATTTTAATCGCATAACGATCATTTTTCAAAAATTTGTCATTGTTCAGGCTTCAAGAAAAACTATATTAATAAGAATTCGGCCGATAGAGACCATAGTTATTGGTAAAAAACTGGTGAAGTACAATTTTAGATTGCAATGTGTAAGATTTCTAAACCCGGCTGATTCGGGCCAATCTAAATAAACATGATAAAACGAAAGAGTGTATGTATTCAACCTCATTTCTATGGCTGTTTAAACTGTTGATCAGGATAAAAAATCAGAATCATAATCAAGGATTAAGAAACGAATTCAGGCCAGCTTCATGATCCGAGATCGAGATCCAAGATCAAATTTTACAATGAGGGCTAGGATCAGGGTCGGAGATCATTTTTAAATCGGGGATTAAAATTAGAAGCAGTAATTCAGATCCAGAATCAATATCAGGATCCAAGTTCAGAATTCAAGATGCATTAGTGACAAGGTCAGGTTTCAAGACGAGGGATTGAGTCTCAGGGTCAGGATCAAAAGTTCGGGATTTTTATCAGGTTCAAGAAATATGATTCCAAGATTGCGGGTCGAGGTCAAGTATCCAAAATCTATATCTATATATATAAAAAGCAATTATCTGTATGTTTGTTTGTTTGTTTGTTTGTTTGTTTGTCCTCTATAGACTCAGCCGACTTAAGAGCTAGAGATCTGAAATTTGGCATGGATGCTCATTAGGACCAGGAATGATGAAAAATGTTTTTAGATTTTTGGACGACCCCTTCTGAAGGGGGTCGTCCATACAAGACAAATATTGTTTTCACGTTATTGACGTTATTTTCCGTCGGATTGTGATGAAAATGTGCACATGAGTGTTTTGAGAGACGAGCAATCGATTACAGTTATCAAATTTAGGGTCAGGGGTCGCCCAAAGGGGTCGTCCATATCAACTGATTAATGTTTTTGCGATATTGGGGTTATTATACACCGGATTGTGATGAAAATTTGCACATGAGTGTTTTGAGAGACGAGCAATTGATTACAGTTGTCAAATTTAGGGATAGGGGTCGGCAAAAGGGGTCGTCCATATCCACTGATTTATGTTTTTGCGATATTGGCGTTATTATACATCGGATTGTGATGAAAATTTGCACATGAGTGTTTTGAGAGACGAACAATCGATTACAGTTATCAAATTTAGGGTCAGGGATCGGCCAAAGGGGTCGGCCAAAGGGGTCGTCCATATTCACTGATTAATGTTTTTGCGATATTGGCGTTATTTTACATCGGATTGTGATGAAAATTTGCACATGAGTGTTCTGAGAGACGAGCAATCGATTACAGTTATCAAATTTAGGGTCAGGGATCGGCCAAAGGGGTCGTCCATATCCACTGATTAATGTTTCGCGATATTGGCTTTATTTTACATTGGATTGTGATGAAAATTTGCACATGAGTGTTGTGAGACGAGCAATCGATTACAGTTATCAAATTTAGGGTCAGGGGTTGGCCAAAGGGGTCGTCCATATTCACTGATTAATGTTTTGCGATATTGGTGTTATTATACACTGGATTGTGATGAAAATTTGCACATGAGTGTTTTAAAAGACGAGCAATCGATTTCAAGTTTCGTATTGCGGATCAAAAGTCGGCTGAAGGAGTCGTCCATACCCAACTTTAATGTTTTTGCGATTTTGACGTTATTCAACATTGGATTGAGATGAAAATATCCGCATAGGAGTTTTGAGGGACGCTCTTTTGCTTTCAGGTTTCAAATCTTGACTCAGGGGTCGGCAAAAGGGGTTATTATCTGTTCACTGTTTTTACGATATTCTCTTGATTGAGCATAGAATTGTAATGAAAATTGGCACATGGGAGTTTAACAGAAAAGATAATTGATTTCAGGTGTTCAAGTTTTGAATCGTGGTCAAAAAAAGGCCGTCCATGTTAGTTGCTAACTGTTTTCGCGATATTGTCGTGATCATGCATCGAATTGAGATGAAAATGTTCAGATGAGGGTTATAAACTATGAGCAATTGACTCCAGGTAGCATGTTCCGTGCCAAGGGTCGGCGAAAGAGGCGTCTATATTCACTGATCACTGTTTTCAAGTTCCTGACGTAATTTTACATATAATTTGAAAAGAAAAAATGGCACAAGGGAGTTTTGAGGAACGTCAAATTGGTTTCAACTATCGAATTTCGGGCCATGGGACAGAAAAAAAAGGGGTTTCATTGAAAGTTCAGTGTTTTGTGCAATAATTTTGTTGGAGGCAGTTAATTGATACCAATTTAAGTGTGAAGGTCAAGCAAAAGAGTCGTGCACATAAACAAATAGTACATGTTTCTGCCATAATAACTAGATTTTGCAACCGATCGAGAAGAAAACACTCTCACATAAATTTTAATAAAAAGCCAATCTACAGTTTAATTTGATTTCAAGTAATAGTAATAGTAGCGACTTTAAACACTGTTGAATTTTTTCCCCAAAATTGTCGAAAGAATGTTTCGAATTCATTTTCTAAACTCATTTTGACGTACAAATGATTTAAAGCGAAACGAAGTTCGTACGGGTTCAGCTAGTACATTATAGAATAATCGTATGAAACTCGAAAAAACAGCATTTACCTACCAAAGTGGAGGCAATATACATACATAGTAAGAATGCAAGAGAGTACAAGTTTTTCCTCTCAGCGCATGCCAACCGTTGCCAGCGACAATATTTGCTACTTCTTTCATTGAGCAATTCTTGCAAATACACCATCTGACTTTTATCAATCTGGTTGCACTGCTGGTCGCAGAGAGATCATCAAAGCTGTTCTCTCACTTGTCCCACGCGGGAAAAAAAGGAACGAAATCGTCTTCAAAATCTGCAAACATGGCGGACTTTTTATCATACCCGATTTAAACCATTTAATCCGACTTCGAGTAACGATTTTTACGACCTTTTACTTGCGTAAGTTGGAATTACGACTCACAATAACGTTTTTAATGACTTGAGTTATCATTTTTAATACGATTTCATGTTTGCTGGGTAAAATTACGATCAACGATAAGAAACAAATTACAATCAAAATAAAATCCATAAACAGGGCCAAGAGTCAGATCAAGATTATAATCCGTACTCAAGATCTAGAAGCTGAAATCAAAGCTCAAGATCTGAATCCAGGACGGATCCGGAATCGAAATACCAGATCACGATTTAAGATTTCAGATCTGGAGCAGGACCCTTGATTCAAGATCAGACCTGGAGCAAGGTCTAGGATCAGTATAAAGCATCAGGCTATGGATAAGGTGCTAAAAATTCGGAATCCGGATTAGGATGAAGAAACCAGAATCCTGAAGCAGGATACAGGATCGATAATAAGTATTCGATATTCGGGTTCAGGATCTGGTTCGGATACAGAAGGCGGTCAAGAATCAGTATCCAGATTCAAGAAAAGAATTTAAAATGAGAATTAATGAACAGCCAATTTTCAACATCAAAGTGCAAAATGGGATTAAAACCGCAATTTGGATCTACGATTAAATGTAAGGGATCAAAATCAAAATCTGATGCTGATGCATTGATGCAAGGTCTAAGATCGGGAAATGATGGATCAAAATTATTCATCCCTCCAGGATAAGCGTTAGAACCCGAAATATGCATCAGAATCTACGATAGCAGATAAGTATCAGTTTCTAGTATGACGACAAAATTAACATTCGCAATTAGGATCTGGAATGATAATCAAGGATTCTTGAGTTAGAAATATGATCAAATATCAACAACCATGAACCGCTATCAATGTTATGATCTAAGATCAGAGTTCGGTATCCGATATCATGATCTAGGATCTTGTTGTAGGGTCTGGACGAAAATCCAAGATAAAGATCCAAAACCAGAATGTGGGATCATAATATTGATCTAGTTTTTTATCAGAGTCAGGATTAGGTTTAAAATCTGGATAACAGGATTTGAATCAGCTAGGATTGGTCGATTTTTGGAAGAACGATCTTTCAAATCAGATTTTGGTATTTTTGGATCGATTCTAGAGCATGGAAAAAATCGTTTTTTTTTCTATTCGTTCTTAGGATCTTTTGTACTCCTTTTTTTGCTGTGCCGAGATATTTTTATAAAATTATGATTATCGATTCCATGTCAAACAAAGCCGCCTGTTGAGCATCTTGTCTAAGCTTGCCAGATTGCCCGGATATTTAATAGGTACTAAATTTGGAAATGATCCGGACTGGCCCGGTTGCACGGATTTCATTTGAAAAAGCTCGGTTTTTGCACGGATTTATTCACCTTATTTTCAAAACCAAAGAAAAAACTCAAATAGAGCTTTTCTAATGTTTCATGTTTGCGCCCAAAAAATGAAAGTTGAAGCAAAAAGATCGATTCAAAATCTGCTGATAGGTATCGATAAAAAAATATTTCAATTTTTTTTTTATTTCATATTATCTGGGATTTACACAAATTTGCCCGGATATTTTCTAGATTATGGGTTGAAAATTTTGAATTGACATGCTCTTATTTTGTCAGGTTTTTATAAAAAAAAATAGCCCGGTTTTCATACGCGCGTGGAAAATTCTGGCAACTTTAATCAATCCATTACCAGAGTTTGATTGGATTTTGTGGAGTTTATGTAGGGAAAAGGTTTCCTAAATGGCCTATCGGGTTATCTGCGTCTACGGCCGTTTGACGAAATGGCTGACAAAACAATCTAATCAATGCATTTTGAGGGTGATACGCTTTGAAAATAAGGCCTACAAGGGCCTTTTATGAATAGAAAAACTCAAAAAAATTTAAAAAAAATTTATGAAGGATTCATCACAGTAATTTATGTTTGTTATTTTAATTTATCGGCCTTACTGGTGAAAAGTGATGTCCTTTCTAGTAAGAACATCTAAAGATCATGAAATTTTTATAGATGGATAGAAGGTTAGATGAAATGATATCTTTCATTTCATCTAACCTTCTATCCATCTATGAAAATTTGATAGTCTTTAGATGTCCCTACTAAAAAGGACATCACTTTTCACTGATTAGGCCGATGAATAAAGTAACAATTTAAAAAAAAAAATTATAAGGTTTTGATACTTTTTGAAGTTATATTTTCATTTTTAACAATTTTACGTAAAGATGCTCGAAACAAAAAGTTGGGAGGTTTTTGCTTATTATTCAAATAAACCTTAGAAATAAAACAAATTTAAGCTTTTATGATGGTTTCATAATGATGAGAAAGTGGAATAAGAGATTGATTTTGCATTCTCTCATCATGTATGTAAAATGCCGCTTTCCTGAAATAACAGGTTAAATAGAATAAAATTAGGTAATTTATCTTTAAAACTTCGAATCAAGGCTCTAATCAAAACCTTTAGAGAGAATTAAAGATTTCAAAACAGAATCTGTATAGTTTTTCTTATGGATGAATTGCCTCCAGGTTCCTATTATGGTTTAAGACCCCTCCCTCTCTCATGAAGGGGCGGGGGAAGGGGCCCCTCAAGCTGAAGACAATAGTTTGCATAACTTGAGAACCAATCAAGCAAATGGTATCAAATTTGGCATGTGGTGGTATTTGAGTGCGAGGAATGTTTCTACGAATATTAGGTACCCCTCCTTCCTTTCAGTGGGGAGATTTTTCACATAACTCGAGAACTAATCAAGATATAGGAAGCAAATTTGGCATGGGAGGGTATTGGAACACAAGAAATGTATGTATGGTTATTTTGGACCCCTCCCTTTTTTCAGTGGAGATATACACAGGCAGGGGGGGAGTATTTGGGTACGAGATGGGTTTCTTTGAATGTTTGGTACCCTTCTCTCCTTTTTGTGGAGAGATAGAAAGGTGGGAGGGGGCTCTTTTACATTTTCTAGCATAATTGGAAAACTTATAAATCATATGGATTTGGCATGGGAAGGTATTTGAATACGAGAAATGCTTTTATGATATTTGAGAATCTTCTGTTTTTCCTGTGGGGAAATTTAAAGGTGGGAGGCACTCTCACAAATTTTTACATCACTCGAAAACTTATCCAGCAAATGTAACCAAATTTCGCTTGGTAAGGCATTTGAGTAGTTACGAGAAATGTTTCTATGAATATTTGGTACTACTGCCTCCTTCCAGTGGATGATCGGAAGGATAGAAGGGGGCTCCGTTACAATTTTTCGCATAACTCGAGAACTAATCGAGCAAATGGAAACAAATTTGACATGGGAAAGCATTTGGATACGATTAATGGTTATATGCTTACTTGAGACTCCTTTATTCTTCAATTGGGGACAAAGTTAAGGAAGAGGGGAGCTCACATCAAATTGTTTTGCATAAACCAAGAACTTTTCAAACAAATGAAACCGAATATTACATGGGAAATCATTTGGGTACGATTAGCGGTTCTATGATTATTTGAAACACCATTTCTTTTCCAGTGTGTACATAGGTAATGGGGAGGAGTCCAATAGAATTTTCTTGGTATAGAAGTCATTTGGGTAAAAAAAGCAAATTTGACATGGGAAAGCATTGAGTACATGATATGTTTCTATGAAATTAAAAGACCCTTCTGTCTTGCAGTGTGGAGAGGGGAGGAGCGGATTCCATATAAATGTTGATATATTGCTTGATACTTATCAATATAACAATACAACCAAATTTTATATGAGAGTTTATGAACACGAAAAACTGGGATACTTACCTCCTTCCAGCATTTGCGGATGGGAAGTTGGAAGGGGGGGGGGGGGGGGTTTCCATACAAGTTTTTTGGCATAAACCGAACTTTTATGATAACAACATTTAAATAGTTTTTTCAAATTTCATTTACTTTTGAAAGAAGATGCAAAGCACACCGGGTCAGCTAGTATTCTATAAAATAATAAATGGAAAAGATTTTTATTTTTTTTTGTTTTGATTATAGTCGTTTTACCATCTTTATGGCATTCGCGACTTTATCAACGATGCAGTTGGCGGATCGTTATTGAAAAACTTATTCGGTACAACTGTGTTCGATGTTTGCTCTTGGGCTCGAACTCGCGGACATCGGCTCAGGAAACAACAGACTTGCCAACTGAGCTATATCACAAGCCCGAAAAGATTTTTATAAAACTTCAGCTTTGTCGTATAAAAGTTATCAGTTTCTAGCATTTCTAATGGTATTATACGGAAATATTGCCAAAAAAACAGAAATTTTGCCTAAAACATAAGTAAAGTCAGCTTCATTTAATATTGGAACACAAACAATTGCGTGTAGTTCAGTCATTTATTAACGAATTCATAATTTGTTTTTCATACAAATGTAGCATTTTCTTTACTCTTTCATAAAAAAAAATTAAAAAAATTATTCATTGCTGTTTCGAAGAAATTCTCGTACTTTTCCCGTAATACGGCACATTAGGCGGCGCACACCCTTTTCGTCCACCGTTTTGGCGATTTGATTCCACCAGTTCTTCATTTAAGTCATGTTCCTAACAAGTTTTCCCTTTGCCTTAAGCCTCCGCTTCGTGATTGCCCAGTATTTCTCTATCGGCCGGAACTGGGGGCAGTTTGGGGGGTTGAGGTCCTTCGGTATTACGCTGACCCTGTTCGTTGCGTACCATTCCATAACCGTTTTGCTGTAATGGCAGCTTGCGAGGTCCGGCCAAAACATTACTGGACGGTCGTGGGCTCGAATAAACGGCAGAATCCGTTTCTGTAGGCACTCTTTTTTGTAGACTTCTGATGTCATTGTCTTGTCAATGAGAAAGACTTTGGTTTTCTGTCCACAACTACATATCCCCTGCCAAATCATGTACTTGCGGGCGAATTTATCCGCAAACACGAACTTAAATTTTGCAGGTTCATCCCCCCGAGCCGTCGCAAATAAAATTTTTGACCTGGGATTTGCCCAAAGTCCGCCTTCACGTAGGTCTCATCGTCCATCAAAATACATCCGTCGAACTTGGTCAGCACTTGGTCGTACAGCTTTCGAGCACGGATTCTGGCCACATTGTTCTGCTTCAGCGTCCGATTTGGCTGTTTGCTGGCTCGGAATGACCTTATTCCTTCCCGGAGACGAATTCGTCGCACCGTACTGTGAGCGGTCTGGAACTTATTGGCCAAATCGCGGTCTGAAAGATTGGGATTCCTCTTGACGGCCTTGATGACTTTCCCACGCAGTTTCCGGTCGACAGTTCCACTCCGACGCTTCGAATGCGGCTTCCGAGCCGTCGTCAATGTTTCCTTGTACTGCTTGATAACACGCCATACGGTATTTCTGGGCATTTTAAGCTGTTTGGCTAGCTTCGATGCCGACAACAATGGATTTTCAAGAAAACTGTGCACAATTTGATCTCTCCGTTCGGCTTCCATGGCGGTTGTTTACAAAATGCTATCGTTTGGTGTTATGACATAAATACATGGTGAAAGGTAATGAATTTCCCGACACGTGGGTGAAAAAAGTTTCCAAATCCGTCCACTAGGAGCGCCACAATGAGCAAAAGAATTTGTTCCAATATTAAATGAAACAGACTTTTGGCGCCTTTAGACCGCACGGTTTGAGGTTCGGCAATTTTGACAACAGTTTTAATAAAATCCATTTCTTAAACACTGAAGGAGACTTCAACATTAAAATTACTCTAATGTATGGAAAACAGATGTCTGTTTATGTGTATATAGGCTTTGTACACATATTCGATGTAATATTTGGTTATATCAGTATTCTTCTTAATTGGCGCATATAGCCCGCTTCTCCCCTATGCGGATTTCGATACATCGTGAGAACCTAGATTGAAACGTTAATAAAAGAAGCACTCCCTAGTTAGGAATGGAAAAGATCGATCATTCAGCTTTTTAGGTGGATCGATCCTACGATCGTTTTACTGAATCAATTTTAGAAATTGATATTTTCCTGGAGATAAAACAATCATAATATCAGCATAAAGATTAATCCTCATCCATCCCTGAAATTTGTACCCGTTACACTCCCTGGAGTGTCATTTTGACAATCCTGACTTAAACCTTTTCTTCTTGTTTCCAAACCGATTTTAACAAAATGTTTAGTAATTGGAAACCTTGTAAGGTAACTGAAATATGTTTCTCGGAAAATTTTCAGCTATATCCGTTATTCAAAGTCTAAGAAAAAAATCCGAAAAAACATGCTTCATAAAAATGACTGTAGATCTGCTATGGAATGATAAAAACGTTCACTTAGTGTCCAAAAAAGCTGAAGTAGGAAGCTATACGTTGCATATAAATATGTATTCTTTTTTTGAAATTTTTCGAGAGCATGACCACGAAAAATGTTGAAAGGTGGTGTAAAAACCGTACTTTTCAATCAATGAACAATTATGACAATTGTTATGGTCACATCAGATAAATTTTAAACAGATAACTAAAAATTTGGCGCAATTTGGCACATTTTCGCATTTTGAGATGGTTAAAATACAAAACACAGAATTTTGACAAATTTTCAAAAGCAGCTGTTTTTCTAACTTTTTGTCAATTTGCAATTTCTCTGATTTTCATGCACTTAAATTCAACTTTGCACTGGATTTTGAGTTAATTAACTCAATTTTTCCGCAATAACTTTTATTCACCAGAAAGCTAAGTTACCATACCTAAGCTAAGTTACCATACCGATTATAGTGGTGTGATTACATAAGCGCTGCGAAACTTTACAAAAATATTAAAAATAGAAATGTGAAATACTTTCTAAATACACTGAGGTTTTTTTTACGCGGTATTTCGTCCCGCGTAAAAAAAACCGCGTTAATTCGAAAATCCGCGTAAAAAAACCTCGTTAATTCGAAAATCCACGTAAAAAATCCATTTTAATAAAAAAAACTCAAACAAAACAGCACGTTACTAAAAAAACGCGTTAGAACCATGATTATTTAAAAATTTGCGTACAATGATAGTTTATTTTTAAGATAAAAAACAAAATCAATCAGATAAATAGAATAGTAGAATATAGTGAGGCTTATTTGACAGTGTGGAATTCAGATCGTCTCATGTCTCATGTCTCAGGTCTCATGTTCCATGTCTCAGGTCTTAGGTTTCATGTCTCAGGTTTCATGTCTCAGGTCTCATGTTCCATGTCTCAGGTCTCAGGTCTCATGTCTCAGGTCTTAGGTCTCATGTCTCAGGTCTCATGTCTCATGTCTCAGGTCTCAGGTCTCATGTCTCAGGTCACATGTCTCATGTCTCAGGTTTCAGGTCTCAGGTCTCATGTCTCAGGTCTCATGTCTCATGTCTCATGTCTCAGGTCTCAGGTCTCAGGTCTCATGTCTCATGACTTAGGTCTCATGTCTCAGGTCTCATGTCTCAGGTCTCATGTCTTAGGTCTTATGTCTCATGTCTCAGGTCTCATGTCTCAGGTTTCAAGTCTCAGGTCTCATGTCTCGTGTCTCAGATCTCGAGTCTCATATTTCAGGTCTCAAATCTCAGGTCTCATGTCTCAGGTCTCAGGTTTCAAGTCTCAGGTCTCAGTTCTCAGGTCACAGATCTCATGTATCACGTTCTTAGTCTCAGAGCTAAGATTTTCCCAACTACAAAAAGATTCTAAGTGTTTTGAAAAAGTCTTAGAATATTTTCTCTGAAAAACCGCGTTAATTCGAAAATCCGCGTAAAAAAAAACCGCGTTAATTCGAAAATCTGCGTAAAAAAAGCCGCGTAAAAAAAACCGTGTAAAAAAAACCGCGTAAAAAAAGACCTCGGTGTATTCATAATTTAGCAAACACTACCGTGGGCAGCTGCTTGTTCGCTTCCAAAAGTGGGTGGGGCTGGGCGGCAAAATACTTAACTTGTTCGTACCAGTTGAGTATTTTGGTGTTGAACGTTTCCTGCACTCGTTTCTGAATATCTGCGCCAAAAACGCTGAACCTACCTAACTTCTTTTTATTTCGATACCGACAGGTGAGCGAAAAAGATGAAAATGCAAGCGTCCGCGAAAATTTTATGGATAACTATTAGTTTTATTAACAAACAGTTGAAAATCAGCTACATTTGAAAACTTGTCAAAAAATCTGTGTTTCGTTTTTTAAAAAAAATATTTATGCAAAAATGTGCCAAATTACGTCAATTTTTTCAATCTTTTTTTCAAAATTTATTTGGTGTGACTTGAAATATTTAGACGGTTCATTGGTTGAAAAATACGGATTTAATACCATATGTTTTGTGGTGATGAAGTAAAAAAATTTCAAAAAAAATATGCTTATGTGCAACATATAGCTTCTTTTTTTTTTTTTTTTTCTAAACATCACCGAACAACATCAACGAGAACCCCTAAAAGAAAAAAAAAACATATAGCTTCTTACTTAAGTTTTTTTTGGACATAAAGTAATTTTTTTAAGTTCCGTAGCTCTGCGTCTTTTTTCTGAAGCATGTTTTTTCGGTTTTTTTTCTTAAACTTTGCATAACGGAAAACTGAAGTGTTGTAGCTGAAAATTGTCTGAAAAACATATTTGAGGTTACGAGGTTAAAACTATAAATTTGGTACAAATCGGTTGTAACACAAGACAGATTTAGCGGTTTTAGGCAAGGAGTGTCATATTGACACTCATTATCTGATTAGGGAGTATTTTTTATTGCGCTTTCAGGGTGCGTCTATAAAAAAGAAATGGTGCAAAACTTAAAGATTTCAAGAATTCATTGAGATTTCCCGAAGAAATTTTTTGATTTGGTAGCACCCGAACAAAGTTACAAGCCGACAAACATCATATAGTGCCATATTGACCCTCAAGAGCAGATAAGGGTTAAGAATTTCATCTTGACATTTTGTATTTGAATACATAATTTCTCCATAGTGTAGCGAAAAATATGGAAGTGTAAAAGATGAAGTAAGTCAATTATAATATGGGATTATCATTGATATGAATTGCTACAGGAAAGTTTTTAAATCCTGGAAAATCGATTAGATAAGTTTTAGACAACCTCTTATACCTATAAAGATTTTTTTTTTCAACTAAACTGGCATCACTGCCAGCTGACAGTGAGAAGTGGCCACTAAACGACGACGCCATCCTCTCACGTGCATGCACACAAACCCTGTAGGCTTTGAGCACCGAATCAAAATTATACTTTTTCCTTATGATTATTTCTAAACTTTAATCTCTTTTCCAGAATGATTTGCGCGTGCTTTGTTGTGCTTACGCTGAGTGGTGCATTTGTTGTTGCAGCTGCAGTTTGGAATCCGCCTTTTACGGAATCCTAAACCCAATCCAATCCAATCCAATCCAATAACAAACGGTTCATACCTAGTTTCCTCAACGATTTTTGCTGTTGCTCCTGACTCTTGGTGGTGGTGCTGCTGCTGCTGTTTGTTGTAATGTTATCGTGGATGCATCTCTCGACTATTATGTGCAACTGTGCAAATGCGGCGGCGTAGCTTCTTGGGTTCGCGAAACGATGAAAAAAATAAAATAAAAAAGCATAAAGACCAGGCGGCTGAAACTGATGAAGTGAATTTATTGGGCTATTAGCGGCAGTCCTGATGGCAGTGTTATTGAGATAGCAAATCCTAAACTGAAACCAGCGTTTTGCCTTCACAACAAAAACTCCAACACCAGCTGATTGTAGTTAGAGAATTCGAAGGCTTCGGAAGCTGCTTGGCGTGGTCCTACCATTTAGACGCATTTCGGGCTGCTGCACCACAAGGATCTCTTGAAGAGGAATCGGAGGCTCAGGAGGTGCCGGAAAGGTTTAATAAATTTATCATCGAACTTTATGATGGCTTTGTTCTTTGAGCAGCAGCACGTTGTTAGATCACTGAAACGGTTGCTAATCAAGATGTTTTTTTTTCTTCTCGCGATACCTTCAGCTGACCAATTGCAGTGTAACAGCATCAGCATTCGAGACGAAACCGAGCCCATTCGTCGTAATGCCACCAGGTGATTGCTGCCTAGTTCAAGAATCGGGCAGGGCTAGGGCTAGCAGGGTCGATAATGAGTGCTTTTGGGGGCCCCCAAGATGTGATGATTTATTCAATTCGTCAATTATCTTTCAAGGTTCACGACTAACGATAGGCGAACTAGGACAATTCTTGAGAGGCCTAAATTGATGATTCGTTTCAAACGGTTTGTGATTGGGGTAAATGATTGCTCAATTTAGATTTGACTTATTATGAAACTTAAGCTATTTCAGGCATTCAGGCATTTCAGGCTATTCTAAGCATATAAGATATGGTAGTCTGTCAAGGATAGGAAGGTTTGGTTCCACATAAGTGGCAAGAGATTTACTTCAATATTGTAGGATTTTTTAACAGATTTCCAACAAAAAAAAATTCTCATCTTTTGATTCAAAAAACACACACAAATTTATGCACAAAGACCCTATACAGTAGACACAAGACACTATGCAAGAAATATTCACAATAATGTGAAAACTGTTCAGTGCCATTTGAAAAATTCGAAAATTTTGCATTCTAATGCAACAAAAATGGTCGAAAGAGACCTGCTGAACGAAATGTCTCAAAATCTCATACAAACTTCAGGCTCGTTGAGCGACCTCATCCTGTGGTCTAATTTAATCCAAATTTTGCATGAGTCTTTGGGCTACCTTCCAGTGTAGGTCAAGGATCATTTTTAGCATGAAGCGCAAAACACTGCAAAACAAACAAAAATCTAAATTTTCCTTTACAAATTTGGCCATTTTTAATTTTCATGTTGTTTAAAATTAAAAAATGCATTATTTTTAATATTTTGAATTATAAGGCCAATTTCAAAGCTGATTACCATAACAGACAAAAATACGAATAACATGCCAATGCTTTGCTTGGACTTTCAAAAACGTTACTTTAAAATTAAGTTAATTCAGCAGGGATTCATTATCTTCACTTGAATCGAAAGTATTTTAAATTCCAGCTTTTTTTTCTTAGCATATGCTCAACATAAATAACTTGTAACGTTTTGTACATGTTCAAATAAAAGAGATAAAACGAAGTTTAACAATTTTATTGAATCACCTCAATTGTTCTGTTATTTGATTGGGCAATCGAAAAATTCTTGGATTCAACCACGGATAAATTCATGAAATTCTTTCGATTTGTTTCTAATGGAAAGAATTATACATCTTAAAACAACCGAGCACGTTTCAAGTTCAAAGGTATTTTTTAAAAAAAAAGTTCTCATGATTTTTTTCGTTAAATATATCACGTTTATTTTTTCATATTGTTTGTGAAAACTGATAAGATTAAGAAAAACTGTGCTATTTTTAATTGTCTTGAAAAATGACAAAGTTATGTGCACTTGAAACATGATTCTGTCACGAGATTTACTCTATATATTCCGATAGTGAAAACTTTAAACAAAAAATTTAAAAAAAATTAAATTTGATTTTTTGATTGACATTTTTAATACCGAAAGCGTGGAACCTATGTTAAAATAAAGTGTTCCGGAATCATTGCGTTATAAATTTCGTGTAATACGGGAGCTTTGGTTAAAATTTCAAAGAATTAATCACCAAAATCAAAAAAATGATTTTATTGCAGATGTCTCTTCATATTTGGCTCTCTGCTGGTTTTTTTTAAAACCCTAAATAACGTCATCATCAGATGGATTCTTAAGCCATTTTTCATTTTTTTCTTTTTTATTGAAATTTATTACAGGAAAAAAAAGAATACGATTTTAAATTTAATTTTTTCAAGGGCTAAGAAAGAAAATCTTATCCAAACTTACATATTACAGGTTTTTTTTTGTATTTTGACTGTTGATATAAAAAAAGTCACTTTTGCAAAAAAAATGTCTAAGGACGATAAATTCGTGTTATATAAATCTTTATTTGATTCAATCTTCTTATTTTTACATTTTGAATTAAAAACGCTTCTTTTTGAAATCAATGCATACTTCATCAATAAAATAGAAATTGATTGAATTCGTTGCATCATAAGGTGTCATTTGTTTCAATTGAACTATACTGGTTTGAACAAGATTTTTTTTCAAAATTAAACGATTTTCTAACATGCCAAAAACAAGTCCCTGACATTCCTGCTCTTTCAAAACTAGACATGAATGGTCAAGAAGCTCAACAATTCAATAGGAATAGTCATTAGAGATCTTGAAAAGATATGGAACAATCTCCAAAACAAATATCTTAACTTTTTGATTGCATATTGACCACTTCAAAACGGTTAAAAAGGTGGGAAATAATCAATTCATAGGCTTTATTAGCATTGTTTTTTTAAATCAAAGTTTTTCGCATACACAGAAAAAAATTTTGACTATTACGTGTCACTGAAAACTGCAACCTTTAAAATAAATCACCTGTAATAAACAAAACCTGTAATTTGAAATTGTTTTCCTTGAAAGTTAACGAAGATTCATTTATTATTACAGCAAAAGTCCTGTAAAAAAGTTGTACACTAAAAATTTAATGTCACGTTATTATGTTTTCGACCTGTAAAATTACGGTAAATGTCCTCCTCCTTTTTGTTACAGGCAACGTCTCCAATTCTCACACTCACAACACAACAGTTTGTCAAATGAAAGGCAAAGGCTTACTTCTGTAAGTTTGTTTGCGATGTTTTCAGTTTAAATTCGACGGTGTTTCAAATGATGATGACGTTAATGATTTTCAAAGTACACGTGATGATTTTCAAATGAAAATCAAAATATTCAATTTCAAACGAAAATGAAAAATGTTATTATTATGTTAATTTTTTTTCAAGTCTATTTTTTTGGGATTATAAACTATTTCTAAAAGGAACTAAGAAAACAAACTTGAAATTCATTTTATTTATATTATTTTTTATTCAAGTTAAAGGAATCGCAACAAAAAACTCTAAAATATTTGTTTTTTCATTAAGACAGCTTGATTATGTAAAAAAACGATCTAATAAATTAAATTTATCTACTTATTTGATGATTTTCAACAAGCCATGAAAATGAAAGCAATCATTTTCAATCGAAATTTTGTTTCTTTTATTTGACTGTATTGCGGACCGGTCTGAATGTTTTGTTTACTGACTTTCATAGCAACCTGAAACTTAAAAGTTTTCTTTTGGCAGCAACAAAAGTTATTCGATAGTGAACTTCCAAAGCAGTTCAGTTTCGAATGATTGAGTGAATATTGGAGACCATGGTTGCAGGGCATTTGCGTAATTTTACTGGAAATGATTTTTGCTGTGTAGTTTTTCGATTTTTTTTTCAAATGCATCTAACATTTTTTTAAAGTCCACCAATCATTATAATTACTGAAAAAGAATTTATTTTTGATGATTTACCAAAAAAGCGGTTAGTCAATTACTCCAAACCAAACCAAAAAAAAAGTTGGTTTATGGGACATTATTATTTTAGTCGTTTTCTTTTCCCATAAAGGATTAAATAAAACTTTTAAAAACGCGCTCAATATAATAATTGAATTTATCGAACACTAGATAGGTTGATATAATCATATCCTACTTTTTGGTGCAACAGCCTTGTTTTCTACTTCACAAAATTTCCTACAGGGAATATGAAACATCACGTCAGTCGAGATTACATTTGCAAAAGATTTATGGAACCAACGTGAACAAAAAGCGACTTTCATTCTATCCAAAAATTATTCATGAGAATGCTAAAAATATAACGAAAATGATGTTTTAAAGTAAAATTAATAAGTTTGCCGCTTGGATAGAAACTACAAACCGCTGAAGGCATTTGAGAGAGAAAATTATGTTAATTCTTTATAATATTATGTTTGGTTGATTAATGTTTTTCACATGTTTTCTATTCCAGCCGGTTGCCAAAGCTGGGATGCCAGACGTTATCATTGGAATGGTTTATTATATTTCTTATATTGAAATGTAACAAATCTGTATCTTAACTCAATTATTCGTTTGAAAAAAATAAGTGGAATTATTTTCTTTAATGATATTAAAACTCTACATACTTAGCTGCGTAAGGACTTCAACTTTAAATGGGTTTCTGAATATTCAAATTAATCACAAAAACTATTCAGATTTAGATAATTTATATTTTACCTTACTGTGATGCCTAAGAAATTTGAAATAATTTTCTGGCAAGCAAATGGATGACTTCATTTGGTTTTATTAAAGAGTTTCTAGCTGTGGAATATCGATATTTACGATTCTTTGTCCGTTTTGCCCAAACATTTTGCGCCCACCTTTTTTACAGATTTGAAAATTCATTACTGTGGGCAATATACTTTTATGAATTGCATATCTTCAATTTTCCGAACACGATGTGAGACTTATCTTACCTGAAAGACGTACTCATCCCAAGTGTGTTCAAACATGAGCCTAAAATAATTTTCGTAGTTTATCCAGTAACATAAACAAAACATTAATTTGCAATCAACCTACTTCGAGATAAAAGTCAACAAACTTATTCACTTGACACAGAAATATGATAAATAAATTCTTATCGAATCCTGATAAAACTCAATTTGTTTATGTTTATGCTTCAGAAAGATGTTTTTAAATAGTCAAACTGTAAATAGTAAAAAGAATACAGAAGGGAAGTATTGTAGGATACAGATAAGGCAGTGAAAAGAGCAGAGCCAAAAGTTCATAGATTCTGTTCTGGGACCATCTGACGGACAGATAAAATGAGATAATCGGAAAGCACGGACTGCTTAGATTATAGCATGTTTTCAACAAAATGCGCGGACAAATTACGACAACAGGTATAAACTGTCAGTGTTTTAAAAAGTTGTGGTAAGTTCAGTTTCTTCAGAATTTGAACACTTGTTTAAGTTCTCACTTTTATTTTTCAAGAGAATGTGCAAAAGATGCGATTTGGCATCTCTTCCATCGTAAAAGTAGTTTTTCTGCATGTGACGCTCAGGGTGAGAAAACGTCAACGTTCAAGGCAGCTATTGCTTGTGATGTCTACGATGAGATTTATCACAGTGAAATTAAAAGAAGGAAAATCTCACTCATGAAAACCTAATCTCATGAGATTTTCAACCTTGCAAATAGGAAGTTGTACGGCTTTTATCTTTATTCAGGCGCATCCAAATAAAAAATTCTTCTTGAACTCTCAATAAATTCATGAAAACTTTAATTGGCATTATTACTTTTTTATGGACGTACTCTGAAAGCCCAGAATAAAAGTCTCCCTAATCAAACCATGAGTGTCAATTTGACACACTTTGATTAAAAACTCTCTATCTCTCATGTTTTTCAATCGATTAATGGAAATATAGTTTTAAAATTCTCGTTAGGAAATTAAAATATGTTTTCAAGACAATATACATTTAACTTTTGAGTTATTTAAAGCTTCAGTTATTTCAATTTTTCAGCTATGAAATTTATTATTTATTTCGTCTTTGGTTTAAATTACCGTACAGACTGATAACTTAAAAACTACTAAATTCTGCTTAAACCTAATTTAAAACGACCATTGCACATATTAAAATTAAACAAATGATACACTAAATTAAAAAGTTCACAACACTTGTCAATAGGATGGTTTTGACCATAAGCAGTACGGTGGTGAGGTATTGAAAGAAACTGACGTTGTCGGAGTGTTCTCGTTGGTACTAACACGTTGTAGAATGTAAGCACAGTCAATACGGTTGGTAAATGTGTCGAATATAAAACCTTGCTGCAGCTCGATGCGACGCTTTTCGAGTGAGGTTAGGCATATCAGTGCACACCTTTCCTCATACGGCGGTAGTTGGATCGGGTCGTTCCAGGGAAGACGCCGTAGAGCGTATCTTAAGAAACAGCGTTGAACTCGTTCAAGACGGTGGCATTGTGTCCTCTGAGCTGGAGCCCACACCTGGACGACGTACTCCATGATGCTACGTACTGATGCACAGTATATGGCTTTCAATGCGTAAACGTCATCGAAATCCTTGGTATTGCGACGCAGGAATCCGAGAGCAGCGAATCCTTTTGCAGAAGTAAGCGCGACATGTTCAGCAAATGTGAGCCTGTTGTCGATCTTCACACCGAGGTCGAGAATAGACTTCACGCTCTCCAGCCTTACTCCGGTTAGTTGGTAGTCAAAAAGGATCGTTCTTCTTGCACGACAAAAGTTTATAACCTTGCACTTCTTCGCGTTTGCTAGCATTCCGTTTAAGCGGCACCACTCATCTAGTCTAGCGATGTCAGCTTGAAGGGCCAAACAGTCAACAGTGTTATAAATCTTCCGGAAAATCTTCAGATCATCGGCGTAGAAAAGTGTATCGGACTGAAGTGTTGAGCACAGGTCATTCACGAAGATTATAAATAGTAGAGGTCCGAGGTGGCTCCCCTGGGGAACTCCAGACGGCGTGGCAAACATTCGTGAGCGCGTGTTTTGTATTCTGGTGAAAGCCTGGCGGTCGGTTAGATATGACGCAATCCACTCGAGTGCCCAAGCTGGGAATCCTAGTCGATTCAACTTTGCAACCAGTATTTTGTGCGGCACACGGTCGAAAGCTTTGCAAAGTCAATATAGACTGAATCCACCTGGCAACCTTTCTCCATGCTTTTATTCAGTGAACTTACGTAGCACATCAAATTTGTAACTGTTGACCTTTTCTTGACGAAACCATGTTGATATTCCGAGATCAAAGGTTTAACAGCGGCATACATTCGCTCGTGCATCAGAATTTCGAAGATCTTTGACATTGAATTCAAAATCGATATTGGCCGGTAGTTTTCCACGCTGTGAGCACTTTCGGATTTGTGTATCGGAGAAATAGCCGCAACTTTCCATGCATTAGGAAACGATCTTTCGGTTACCGATCGATTAAGGATACTGCAAATCGGGGCGGATAAAAATGTAGCACAATGTTTCAGAAGAGCGGGAGGTATTTTATCTGGACCAGAACCTTTAGAAGGATCGACTGTGGACAACTTTTCGTAAATATCCTGTTCGGTGAAGCACGGTTAAGGCAAATTTACAACGTAAGATTGCAACGATGCAAGGTAGTTGCAGTCTGCATCAATATCAACAGAACAGTACACATTTTGGAAAAAGTCCGCGAACAAATTGACCGACTCGGCTTGATTGGAGGCAGTGACACCATTGAAGCTTACATCTACGGGTACGGGGACGTTATGTTTTCTACCCTTAAAATGCTCCCAAAATGATGATGGATCCCGTTTAAGGTTTTCTTCGAGTCGAGATATATGTTGTCGGTAGAGAAGGTCGTTTAGATGTTTGAATTCATTTTCCAAGTGCCTCAAGTGACATCTAAGAGCTTCTGTGCGGTTCTTGTTGAAGCTTTTGCGAACTTTACGTAGCTGGTTCCTTAGTCGCCTTAAATCGGAGTTCCACCATGCGTTCTTAGTAGTTTTGGAACGATTTGTACGTTTTAAAGGTACAATTTGTTTTAAAACAGAATATAGTTTTACGTAAAATAAATTAAGAGCGAATTCCACGTTTATGGCAGCCTGCAGAGATTCCCAATCTGTCGAAACTAACGCAGCAGCAACCGAAACATAATCGCATCTACCAAAATCAAAATCAAACTCTCCAACGGGTTCTTCGTGGGGACTATCCACTTGGTTGATATCTAGGCATAGAATGTATGCCTTATGATGACGGTCCGTAGGCAAAATCGGGACAGCTGGCTCGAAAACGTCCAGATTTCGGGAATTTGAAAACGCAAGGTCTATAAAGCGCAAACTGTTGTTAGGTATGCTAAAGACCTGGTGCAACCCAGCGGAAAGTAACGTTTCGGTGAGTGCGATTTCAATTTCTGATGAGGGGTTCGTCGGCAGAAAACTATCTGTTTCATGGTCATGCGTCCAATGAAGAAGTGGAAGATTATAATCACCCACTACAATGACGGTGTCTCGGTCAGATGCTAAACTCATTATTTTTTGGACTGCAGCAAAATGGGTTTCATAATTGCGAAGACAGCTGTTAGGTCGCAGATAAATACAGCAAAGGAACAGAGAAAAGAATCCAACGTTGATCTCAACGTTGATGCTCAAAAAAATTTTTACTGAATTTCTAAGAAAACTGAAGTATGAAGCTATACTTTGTACATAAGTGTATTCTTTTTGAATTTTTTCAAGATCATGATCACAAAAATGTAAAAATGTGGTGTAAAAACCGCACTTACTAACTTAATGGTTCCATGTCGATTCTCCGGCGCAAAGGGCCGTGGTAAAAGACCTCCACTGTTGACGATCCAGATCCAGCGTCTTCACTTGATCCCAGTCAAGACTCTCGTCGAAAGTTCGGATTTCGGCGGGTAGGCTTCGTCGCCACAGGTTTCTGTGCCTGCCTCTTCTTCGAGGTCCCTCTGGATTCCATTCAAGCGCCTCTCTTCAAATCTTGTTCTCATCTCTTCACAGCGTGTGCCCAATCTATCTCCACTTGCGTTCTCGATTTATAGCGCTCTTTGATGACACCGGCGATGTACCTAGTTCTTCATTCAAGATCCTGTTGCCAGGCCACCAAGCGCGGATGATATTCCGCAGGCAGCGATTCACAAAAACCTGCAGTTTTCGTGTCATCACCGCATATGTATGTGCACCAAGTTTTGCACCCGTACAACAATATGGATTTGACGTTTGAGTTGAAGATTCGGATTTTTGTTCGTAGAGAGATCTGCCGTGAGCGTCAGATGTTCCGGAAACTCGCAAACGCAAATCGGGCCTTTCTGATCCGGGTTTCTTTCCTGGTACCACCATCAGGCGTTATCTGGCTACCAAGACACTGGAAGCACTCTATTTTCTCAACTTGTTGCTCAGCTACCACGAAATTGGAAGGATTCACTGTGTTGATTTCCATCGACTTGGTCTTTCCAACATTGACTTTGAGACCCGCTGCCTTGGAGCTTTCGGTGAGGACGTTGAGTTTACTCTGCATGTCCTGTTGTCTTTGGGCGAGCAAAACAATACCAGGTGGAAGTCGTTTAGGTGCTCCATTGTCGAAAGGCCACTAGGGGCCTTTTGTACCTTGAACGTTCGAAGTCCAGCCTTTGTTTTGGCCTTCTGGAGAAAGCTTCGGCTTAGGTGCAGCCTCTTAGCCTCATCCCAAACGGAGACGAACGGAGACGGAAAACCGGGTGAATCATCTAATTATTTCTAATTCTCAAATTCTGCAAGTTTATTGCATCAAAGGAACTAAGAAACTAATAACGTGTATAAAAAAAGTGATATTTGTGAACAAAATACTAGATTTTCAATCTTAAAATTGCTTCGAGTTCCACCGAGTTCCACGCTAGTTTTATATGGTAATGATTCCTCTTAACACCAAAAGTAAAATCCACATTGGCTAATGGTGCGGAAATTTGCGCAATTCGATAAACTTTTCTTTGAAAATCGTTAATATATTACACTAAATGCTTTCTACAGCGCTTCATCAATTTCAAAACACATCATAATGTACTAAATAATTGTAGATCTTAACATTTTTCAACTTTGTTTCGAAGACTGAAAATTGTTCTCTCTCACCTACAACGTTTCAGATTTAAAAAACTGTTTTTCAAGGTTTTTTTTTAATTTTATTGTAACTCCTTAGAATGAAACTGTAGAACTTTGGCTTTAGCAAAGTTATGTATTTTGTTAAGATAAACAACTTTGTAGAAGAAACTAAAGCTCTAAAATGCTTAACAAAAAAGTTAGCTTTTTTATCTTGCTATTGGTGGACCCCTCAGTTCTATATTTTATTTCAAAGTATGCGCCTTGTAAAACTATGCAATGTTATTCAAGACATTAAAAGTCTATCTTTTCTTCCCTGGGTGCTATTGATTTAGTTCTGCTAGATTGATGTTCTGTACCAGTGTGCATTGATGTGGAATAGAAGGAGGTTTAAACTTGACCACATTTTGATCACATGGTTTATGGATAGCCTTTTAGGGAACACACATACACATATACATACACACATACAGACACACATACAGACATGTTCCGATCTCGAAAAACTGAGTCAAATGGTATATGACACTTGGCCCCCTGGGCCTCGGATTGAAAGTTGGTTTTTCAAGCGACATGTATACCCTTCTTTGTAAGAAGAGTAAAAAATAAAGAAAAGGGGTCTATGTCACCTCTTATCACGGTATTGACATAAAATATCGAAATAACAAGTAAACGGACAATTATCAAATCAAAATTGAAATTATATTCAAGAATTTTTTTTTCCCGATTTTGTCAGGTACCCTGTTTTGTCAGCCCTAAATTCAAGATGGGGCTGACAAAATCGGAACAATACTGTAATGCGTTCGAAGAATGTCACTTTTTTGGTTTAACTTGTAGCCTGTGATAGAAAAAAATTAAACAAAAATGTACTCTTTGACTTGAGGCCCTTGGAGCCAAAGGGGTATAAGTGATAAAATGGAAAAAATCGAGATAACCATCTAGAACGAATCCTTGGCTGTCAATCATCATATGCTATTTTAATCATAATTTTATTTCACTATTTTGTTATGTTTAGATCTCGTTGAAAAAATCGTGCTAACTGAAATTTCCTTTTTGTTTGGAGCCAAAGGGGTATAAGTGCTGCACTTATACCCCTTTGCCTCCAAAGTCCATTAAACTGATGTACTTATACCGCTTTGCCACCAACCCAAACTTGATTTCATAAAAGTAATGTTTTTTCATCGGGACCAAAAAATTTTAAAATTAATGTAATTCACTTTTCTTTTGAATAGCTGATGATGTTTAAAAATTTACCATCAACTATCTATGATTCATCTGATTGCATTTAGTGATAATTCTAGTAGAAAAAAAAATATATTTAATTATTTTTTCTATTTCAATAACCAATTAGCGGATCACAAATTCCTGATTTCTGGATATATGAAGTGTGTCACGGATTAAAGGCTTATAAAGTACAAAAAAAAATGTATTTGTACGAGATAATTGGGTTAATATTGAAGCGCCTATCGTTAATTTACTGTAAAAAACCAACTCAGAGTGACCGCAAGTCCCATTCCAATACCCAATTGATTAGGCAAAGACGTACGAAACACGTGGTGATTGGAATTTAGTGAAAAATACCTTTCACGAATTATTATAAATTAATCTTGATGAAAATACGTTGTTTGGAGAGATTTAGTAGAAGTTGCCAAGACCAGGTCGTTCTTCAGCCATAAAATCTCTTAACCTACTGTACCAGAGTATATTTCTCATCAAAACAACAAAAAATATATTTATACGAAAACTAATTGACTCTTGTAGCAATGAATATTTATGGTTTCTTACCCATATCAATAAGATAAAAAAAACCTGGATGTGAAAATTTGTTGGTGGCAAAGGGGCATAAGTGAATTTATTTGGTGGCAAAGGGGTAGATATAAGTGCATGTGTTTAGAGCCAAAGGGGTATAAGTACCAAATTTAAAAAATATGTATCGCCTCAATAAACGTCAAATAAACGTTGTTTTTTGGGAAAATGTTGTAAAATGCTTTGTTTTTATTTAGAAAAATCATTCACATGAAAAAAATTCATAAAAAATATCTATGGAATTTACTGGAACACAACGAAGTTCAAGTGCTTTTTTCTCGAAATCAGGTTTTATGCACTTATACCCCTTTGGCTCTAAGGGCCTCACTTGTAATAGAGTCTTTAGTTGAAGCGACAAATTTAGTACGTGATATATATTCACTAATGGAAACCAAAAAAACTTAACATTGAATTTTTAAATTTAAGCATGTAAACATTTCGCTCTTGAGAAATCACGTTTATAATTTGAAAAATTAGTAATATATAACAAAGCAAATAACTTTTTCATCCATTTTAACAACAATCCCTATAGTAAATGCAAGATTCTTCTCTAAACAAATAGTCATATAAATGAGTTCGCTTGGTATCTCAACTATCACAACACCAAACCTACCCACACGCCACGTGGTGATCCCGTGCGTTCCGTTTCTCTATTAGCGAAGCTGTCAGATTAATTGTTGTTTATTGCATTTTTGTCGCATCGATTGTAGTTCACTCTGATGGCGATGCATGGTGCGGCAAAATCTTTCCACAGGTCGGAATTTCCCAATCAGATCATCAAGCGGGCACCAACGGAAGTATTTTTTTTCCTTCTTCTAACAATAAGATAGAAGGGAGCGGAAAGGCACGTGGTTACCTACGTCTAATTGTTCCGCAGATACGCCTTCAATGATTCCGTAGGTTCCATGACATGGTCATCGGTTGTCCCAATCGTCGTCAAAGGTAGAACCCCGACAAACCAATTGTGTTTTCTTAGAAGTGTGTAGACCGGATCGCGTTTGGAGTCTCGCAGGCTAGGAGGACCACTGAATGAGCCGTCCGTCGTCGTCCGTTGCCCATATGAGGCAGTTGTTAACATTTGTAGATCTTAGGTCCTACAACATCCCTTCGTCGTCGTCGTCGTCGTCGTATGGGCGTTTGGTCAACAGGCCAGCAAAGTCAGTGAGGGTGGCTGGTTGACAGAATTATGATCTGCTAGACTCGGACCAGACAGATTTATGCGTTTTCGGTTGTGCGGCACGGCAGCGGCTAGACGTATGTATGAACGTATGTGGACTTGGGCTTGAGTCAATTGAGCTTGTTGACCGGGTCGGTTGACCAAACGTTGCACCTCATTGACTAGGATAGTTTGTTCCGCGTGGGGGTGTCGGGGGAAATTTGTAATTGAATTGAAATAACAAATAAACATGACAGTCTGGTGGAATTCATTTGCTAGGGGAACTGATGATCAATTAACGTAGACGACCCGTAGATCTGTTTATATGTAGATGAAATTTATTTTACAATTACAGCATCTTAAATATTATCAATTCAACACGTTTATCGCCCAAAAACATTCATTTTAAAATCCTCTGGTTTCTCCAATATAAAACTCTGTGATAATATTTATGACTCAAAATTTATTTAATGCTGAACATTCTTTAGGACAGTTGAAAATTGAAACGAATCCAAACCGATCAGGAGGGAAAAACTAAATAATATCAAGATAAGATATTTTGATACTATTTTTTTTCTATCTAAATTAGTTATTATTCAGTACTCGTAGGATGTTTAAATATCTCAAATTATTTCAAAAAATCTATGCGATCATAGCTAAATTATATCAATTTTAGATATGCTTCTTTCAAGATTATATCTCGTTCAGATAGCATAGTTTAATATTGGGCAGAACAAAACCTGTAAAAATTATAACTTATCAAGATATGAGTGCTTTGAGAAAATTTTCTAGTGGAATGTCAATAACCCACATTATTTGCTAAAACCATGCCCCATTTTTGGTTTCTCAAAAATTGGATTCAATTTTATGAATCTGTTGAGCGAAACTCATTAAAGTACGGTTTGAGCCGTTGACTTCGATGTCCGTGTTTCAGAAAAAGTTGTACGTATATCAAAATGAGATATAATCATTTTATTTTAGGATAATCCGAAAAAAAACTTGATCATTGAAAATGAGCTCAACCCCATTCAAGTCTGTCAATCAGAATAAGATATAATTCAGATTGGAGAAACTTTAATCGAAAATTTTGAGTACTTAATTATAACTCAGATGGATCAGATGTAAATATCTTGGTGAGATATGTTTGAGTTATTATTTTGATATGCTCTCCTGATCGGGAAGATCTCTATTCTGTTCTTTTGAACTGAAAAAAATAAGGATAAAGTAACCTGTATCCGAGCCGTAGGATGAACTACCCCATGGGGAGAGGGGGGAGTTTGGTAACCAATTTTTTTCTTTGGTATTTTTGCTCAAATAAGGCATGATTACCATTAATAAAAAGTTTTTTTTTATTATATTTAAATACATATTTTTATGTTCTTTGACATTAACAGTTTTTCATATTCAACAGAAGCATTTGAAAATACATCCAAAAATCATTTAAATGAAAGCTAAATTCATATAAGAAATCCTTGAGTAACAAAATAGAAAACTTTGAACCTTTGAATTTACCTAAAAATTTGATGAGTTGAGCTTATATGATTCAAAAATCAAATAAATTATTCTATTTGCAAATCAAATCAAAAGTTAATTTTTAGAAAGCCTTCAAAATGAATCAAACCTTCATAATGAAAGTAAAAGATTTCGTGGTTCAAATCTGATTCTTGCAAACTCATTCCAAATTTAAGATTTTAGTTTGAAATTCGGCTTTAAAAAAACTGCAAATGTTTAACAATACACACAAAAATAGAGAATTCCCTGCAATTTGTTTTACAAAAAAAAAAATACGAAAAATATACTACATTGAGAGTCAATTCCATAGTTAAATTTCTGTGGAGTGATTATTGAACATAAAATCCAGGTTTTTTAATTAGAAAATGGAAACATAAACTCCAATTCTACTCTTAATTTGTATTTTTCATCTGAATTATGTATTCAAAATAACTTAAAAATTTTGAAATTGAGCGAACAACCAAAATTATAAGTATAGGATCTCTTTTGGTTTGAATCCCCCAACAAAAAAGTGATCTTTATAATTTTATCTTGATTGTGAAATTTATTTACGAGCTAAATCTGAATCTGTAGCTTGAATATTATTTTAAAATCATAAATGTGAACCTGAACTCAGATTATAAAATCTATTCCGAATTTCAATATCAGAATTGGATTAAAATACTACCCGGGCACACTTTTATGGCAAAATAATATCTAAATCTGCTATCATGCCTTGAAAGTAAAATTTGGTATCATTTTGCCCGAATAAAGGTGGTACAATGCCAAAATTTGGGTCTCACTTTCCATATATGCATACCTCGATTATCCCAAGTGTAGGTTACACTGAAACCTTAATGAAACCTTGTTTAGCCAACGTCCCAAAACAAGTTTTGAGGGCATAATGAAACCACTTTGAGGTATAATATACTGCCAAAATTTGGCATAGTCGTGCTTTCAAAATTACTTTTTCTAAAGTGCCAAACGAGGTATCAAAATACTTTCAGTGAAACCAAAATTAGCTGAACTTTGCTATCCGTGTATAAAAAATAAGCGCCAAAATTTGGAATTGTTCCACTGATGCTCGGGAATAATTATACCGAATTTCGCTATAAAGCAGCGGTCGGGGAACCGGGGTAAATTACCCCAAATGGGGTAAAAGTGAAATTCTTGGGGGTAACAGTGAATATTTTTTGAGTGAAAAGTGTATATTTTCATTTTGCAATTTTAAGAATTTGTTGGTTTTGTTTCGGAAGTAAAGAATTTAGCGGCATATGCAGAAGTGAATATTTCCCCCTGAAGCATTCAAATAACACGCTTTGAGAACTCGCTCAGTATTTATTTGTATTTTTTTGCTCTTCGTCATGGGGTAATATCAACTTAAATAAAAATGTTTTGGGGTAATGATTCAAAAAGTTCGCTGACCCCTGCTATAAAGGCATGATAGCAAAAAAACTAATTTGTAAAACATCGAATGGTTTATTTCAATAAAGTTAAATAAACTTGTATTGTATACATTCAGGCGGTACATTAAGCGGTATATGAATACCGTCTTCTCGAAAGCAATTCCAGATACAAACATCGCAAGGCCTTATGAATATTAATGCACTTATGGTTGCATAAATCAAGGCAGTTTTCTCATCTTCTAGTACATTTATATTTTAAGATTTGGTACAATACAAATAAAAACATGTTATACTTCGTAACAAAAATTTTCATCAGTGCATTTCCTGATGACTAAACGCCTACAGATATACAAAAATAACAAATATTGCATTCAAAGAATATTATTTGATCACGATAAGCTACTCGAAACAAAAAGATAAGAATACAAAATCAATGAGTACTCTTAATTTCTCTGTTGTCTACACAAGTGCGATAAAATGTGAATTGTCTGAAATTTGAACAATCAAAGATCAATATCTATATAAAAATGTGATTTTCACTGTATGTGAAAAAATTAAGATTATTCATAATAGATACATTAGCATGTACCGAAAATTGAAACGCTTTCATTCGTGTCTTTAATGAGATTACTTATACCGTATTTGTTAATGCCGAGTGTTGCACTAGTGTTGCACTGGTGCACCACTAGGAGCTGTCAAACTGTTTGTTTATTCGGACGGTGTTGCACTGGTTTTGACCTGGTGTTGCACTGCCATCGGGCGGTAGTGCCCCGAAAATTTTGTCAGTGTTACGAGAGAGCATGTGAGTGAGTGAGGTAGCAATACACTGGCGACGATTTATGTTTGTTTTTGTCGGGTACGGTGGACCACTAATCGAGGGGAGAAAACAAATACGGTATTAATTGTTATGTAGGTTTAGGTCATGACTTTGATATCACAATATCAGGCCTCTCGAAAATCAGGACAAATCCTGAAAGATCAGGACACCTGACACCCCTGCTGATATTTGACATGAGGAAATATTTCAAGCGGTTTGAAAAATGTCAACATGACAGTCGCCATTCGAGCAGTTTCACTCGACTACCATAACACGACATTTTTCTCGACTCGTCAGTGACTGGAATCGAGTCGAGTTGCTCGACTCGTTTTATGTAATAGGCCCCTAAAACTTGTTTGTAAGGAACATCGCGAAAACTATCCGGTTTGAAAATTTTGTTTTGATTCTTTTCTCCTTTGTTGTTTCGATCAATGATTGGATCAGTAACATCGAATGTATGTCTAAGCGTACTTTAGGTTCGAAAAATAAAGTTTCATACTTTTTTCCTGGTACAATAATATGGAACTAAAATCGATAAAGCCTTTCTCCACAGTAGGTTATTTTGATAGCTGTGACGAGTTGCAGGTCTCCAAGTATTTTTGGATGACTATCTTCGAGACGATTAATATAAATGATTGCGGTTCGTTTCAGTATGCAGAATAGGGCGACGGTAGTGTGACCAAGCTGCTTAAGTAAGCTTATGGAAAGTTCAAACGTTGCGAGTAGTAAAGAAAATCAAAAAAAAAATCTTATTGATGATTTGGGAAGCAAATTTTATATTATTCATTCTATTTTTTTTTTTTTTGAAGTAGAAGAAGATTTGTTTCAATTTATTTGTTTGCCAAGAGAGTTGATTAACAACTCACGTGAAAGAGAAGATATCAGAATCAACTAAATGAAAGTGAAATTGGTTTTGAAATCTAATTAAGAATTTAATCGGGAAAATATCTTATTAATTCCCAATTGTTTGGAACTGATGTTAGTTTATTTCAACTTCTTGGAACACATTTATTCGAAAATGTTTCCGGTCTCATAAGTGTGATTTGTGGGTTAGGATGGAACAATAATGAAATTTTACTTTCATCACTTGGAGTTGTGAAATCTGGCTTGTAGGCGAAAAATTGTATCCAAACTATATTGCATAAAATCGTAAAATCGAGTTAGTTAAATTCGAAAACATGACAAGTATGTCAATTCGAAAGCCTCTGGAAAGTGTGCTTATGTTTGTATCTTTTATTTAATTTTTGTGATAAATATTTTTGTCAACTCAATTTTCCCATACAAACCTAAAGTTCAAATTTACACATGTAAACGTTACTTAAAAATTCTGCAAAAAATCATGGATGAGTTTTGGACCAAAACGATGCTTTAAAGACCCCAGGGTTTGAGAACTTCAAAAATGACCCCAAATCGACGCAGTCTATTTTGCATACCTAACTATGTTTCATGCAAAAGAACAAGTGATAACTAAAATTTTGAAAAAATTTCAGCCTTGACGTATGTTTAACATCCGTTGTTATCATTTTCAACTGAATAATATCACAATATTGCAAGCAAAATTGAAATATAGCAAAAAACATAAATATATTTTGGAAATCAGCTATTTTCACAAAATCTGTAAGAGATTTACCGATGCGAAATTTTCATTAAAAAATCGATTACAGCTGTCCGCTAGCTTCAAAAGAAGGCAATTTTTGTGAAAATCTTAGCCACACCTACGTTAGAGTAAAATATGAAGTCCATAATGCCACATTTTCTAAGAAATAGTAAACAATTTTTTTGAGAAAAACTTTTTGGAAAGGTAAGTTATAGGATCAATTGATCCCTAGAGGCCATAAAATAATATTATTCTTTTTTTTTGTAAATTTATTTTCGGCATATCGGTGAAATTTATATTCTTGGAGAAAGAACCTAAGATTTGAAAATTGATAAAGATGGACTTACTTTTTTCATCCATCTTTATCAATTTTCAATTCTGATATTCTTTCTCCAAAAATATAAATTTCACCGATATGCCGAAAATAAATTTACAAGAATCAATTATTAATGGTTAACTAATCTTAAAAAGTAATATTTTTCTTTTCCATAAATCTTTAAACATTCTTAGCAGGAAATTATTAATATTCATCCAATGATTGCCTAATAAAATAGAACTCAAAAAATTGTTTTAATTTTAAAATTAGAAAATTGCGCCTTCAAGCATGCAATAAGAAAAGGGTAGTAGACAATCTCTAATAATTATTTTTGTCTGACACTTATAAACTGTGAAATAAATACTAATATGACAAAACATAGTCAATAGACCTTTTACAATTAGATTTTGCTTGATTTCTGGTCAAGGCTTAGAGCACCCTGAATAAAGGATCAAGTCTCTTTTAATTAAAAAAGATCACAATACTTTTGGTCCCAAAAAAATGCTTCTACTTCATTTGCGGGTTCATGTTTCGTTCTAACTTTTTGAGCATAGAAACTTGAAATTACACGCAGTCAAAAAATGCAAAAAAAAAAACGATGATCTACTATTCTTTTCAAAAAAGATATGATGGAAATTTGAAAATGGTATGAAGTATTCCCATTCTCCCCTTTATTGTTGAAGTGCCAAGTGACTAACAAAAAATCTTTAGCCTGTTGATCTACAAAATATTTAGTAAGTCGGTATCCGGAATTTCATCTTAAACCGACATAGATTTCAAAGGGAGTGGGAGAGGGGGGGAGACTTTTCTGGATCAAAAACAACTTGACAGATTGTCAATAAATTTCGTACACGTACACAATAAATTTCTAGGTAGCTTCACTTAAAATTTCATAAATTTCCATTCATGCATTCAAAAGTTATTCACAAGACAAAGTGTTTTATTTTCGAATGCACTCCTTATTAAGGGGGGGGGGGGGGGGGAAGGTCTAACACTTTCAAAAAATTTTTAAGTTCAATAAAACGTTGGGGTCCAGAAAAACATCTATTAAAAATATTTTGCTCTGATTTTTTGACTTCAGATGATTCTGTGCTGAGATACAGTGTCCACCGTGAATCCTGTATTCTAAAAGGCATCCGTCACCGTCACCGGCTCATTTTTCAATATTTTTCTACGAAAAAATTACTAAATGTTCTTTTAACAATGCTTTGTATAATGCAAAAAAATTGAATACATTTGTTGGAAATATAGCTCTAGAAAAAAATCGTGAAAATGGTGTTTTTATTTACCCGTTAGACCCTACCCCCTCCTTAAGGAGTCCTTAAATGCTTTGTGGGCGAATTAAACAAAAAATAATTCATTGTTGAAAACAGGGAAACTACTTTGAAAAAAATTCTAGGCATAGATTAAAATCACTCAGACTTAACAAAACTTGGCGCAACAGAATTAGTTTTGTGAAGGTTGCAATACGGTCAAAATAAACACATGGTCCAATGACAAAAATTCAAACATGCAATCCAATATTGGTCTTACGATGTTGAGCTCTGTAAAAATAGCAAAATATTGAACAATTATCACCTGGCATGCAATCCTATTCAAACTAGCAGTCATCGAGCTGGGCCTAACAAACCAATAGACACCCTTCACAATCTGATTAATGTCTATTGGTTACATTATAAATCGAAATGGGCCAAATAAATATCACCCTAATCCCAGCTGCCTTCCAATAAGATTCCGGGAGCTCTCTTGAAGCCGCCTACCAGCTTCTGTGGAATGTTTTCTCGGGTGGATTGGAAGTTAGTTTGTCTGTTTTTTTTTGCGTCCATTTAAAAAATCAGCTGCCGGAATGCGCGGCTGCACAAATTGTTCGCAGGGCCGCAGTTGACAACTGTTTTGGTGTGGTTGCATTTTTTTTTTTGATTCTATGGTTTTTTCTTGGGCTTTTTTACTTCTTCGTTGCTGATCCAGCAGCTTTACTACGACAAAAAATGGTGGAGAGCCTCGTAATCTTAATTGTGCAACCCAAACCGAAGTCAAAGTCTGAGGTAAACATTCGAAATGTACGACAAGTTAAGATGAAGAACACAGACCGACGACGACGACATCAACGATGGAATATGTATGCAGATTAACTGTTAAACCGCCGAAGGGAGCGTTTCTTTGCTGGACCACTGAACTGGAGCATTTTCACGGAAGTTGGATTGAAAATGTGCGCGATGTTGCGATCGATAAATCAATTTTCCATTCACTCGAGGAGAGACGATTGATTTTTTTTTTCTCCCCAACAACCCGATTCCCCTTTCCAATTGATGTTGTCCAATGTCTGTCAGCATCCAATTGAAACGCAACGGATTAACCTCGCTTCGTTTCGGTTGGGTTTGTTGAATTATGTGCTTTCTCTTGTTTTTCGTCGTTGTTTCGGTTGATGTTCGGTTTGATTTCAATTGGAAATCTATGATGTGGGTCTTTGGGTTGCGTTGTAGCTGTAATAGTGGTGACATAAATCGCGGCTTGTCCCGTGATTATTTTATGGCTCCAATTCAGTAACCTGCGAAGTTAGCAACTGTTTGTTGTTTATTTTTGGGCTAAAGCTGCTGAGCCAACTTGGCAGCACTGAGCTGATCAGGAAGTCGCGGATGATCTTTGAAAGTGGCTATTGGAATCGTTCGAGTGAGAAATGATGCAGAGGATAAAAAAAAATTATACGAAAATTATACTTTATGGATTAAATTCCGCTTCAGTCTTCCGTGCATGTCATTTTCCAAACAAAAAATTGAAACAACTAAAATTCGACATATAGATTCACTCATGGGGAAACTCTACCCTATCGAGGGCATTTTTCACAAAAAATTTAACAAGAGTCTTCAACACTCGTTTGAAATCTACTCTTAAGAACTTAGTACATTTTAAACTGTTAGGCTTTATCCCTCATTCTCTCTGAAATGTCAATATCACATATTGAAAGTTTGGCGGCTTGTAACTTTATTCGGGAGCACCCAAATCAAAAACCTTCTTCTTTGAACCCCAATGAGTTCATAAAATGTTTAATTATGCATCATTTTTTATGGATGCTCTCTGAAAGCCCAAACAAATAACACCTCCTAACCATATCATGAAAGTCGTCACTTTTTGCATGAAATCACCAATGTCGCCAATTGTCAAAATTGTAAAAATTGTCAAAATTGTCAAAATTGTCAAAATTGTCAAAATTGTCAAAATTGTCAAAATTGTCAAAATTGTCAAAATTGTCAAAATTGTCAAAATTGTCAAAATTGTCAAAATTGTCAAAATTGTCAAAATTGTCAAAATTGTCAAAATTGTCAAAATTGTCAAAATTGTCAAAATTGTCAAAATTGTCAAAATTGTCAAAATTGTCAAAATTGTCAAAATTGTCAAAATTGTCAAAATTGTCAAAATTGTCAAAATTGTCAAAATTGTCAAAATTGTCAAAATTGTCAAAATTGTCAAAATTGTCAAAATTGTCAAAATTGTCAAAATTGTCAAAATTGTCAAAATTGTCGAAATTGTCAAAATTGTCAAAATTGTCAAAATTGTCAAAAATGTCAAAATTGTCAAAATTGTCAAAATTGTCAAAATTGTCAAAATTGTCAAAATTGTCAAAATTGTCAAAATTGTCAAAATTGTCAAAATTGTCAAAATTGTCAAAATTGTCAAAATTGTCAAAATTGTCAAAATTGTCAAAATTGTCAAAATTGTCAAAATTGTCAAAATTGTCAAAATTGTCAAAATTGTCAAAATTGTCAAAATTGTCAAAATTGTCAAAATTGTCAAAATTGTCAAGATTGTCAAAATTGTCAAAATTGTCAAAATTGTCAAAATTGTCAAAATTGTCAAAATTGTCAAAATTGTCAAAATTGTCAAAATTGTCAAAATTGTCAAAATTGTCAAAATTGTCAAAATTGTCAAAATTGTCAAAATTGTCAAAATTGTCAAAATTGTCAAAATTGTCAAAATTGTCAAAATTGTCAAAATTGTCAAAATTGTCAAAATTGTCAAAATTGTCAAAATTGTCAAAATTGTCAAAATTGTCAAAATTGTCAAAATTGTCAAAATTGTCAAAATTGTCAAAATTGTCAAAATTTTAAAATTGTCAAAATTGTCAAAACTGTCAAAATTGTCAAAATTGTCAAAATTGTCAAAATTGTCAAAATTGTCAAAATTGTCAAAATTGTCAAAATTGTCAAAATTGTCAAAATTGTCAAAATTGTCAAAATTGTCAAAATTTGTCAAAATTGTCAAAATTTGTCAAAATTGTCAAAATTTTCAAAATTGTCAAAATTTTCAAAATTGTCAAAATTGTCAAAATGGTCTAAATTGTCAAAATTGGGAAAAATTTTATATTTTATTTACGATAGAAAAACAAATTTAATCGTGTTTTTGAATCCGATTTTACACAACCGACTTTCAAATTGTAATGCCAGTCGATCGCTCGATTCAATCGTGTGTTCATAAGGTGTAAAATATCACTCATATCCTCGGTTCATTATGCGGGTAATAGATTTGATTCGCTTTATTGAGTGCAATAGGCCTAACAATGGGCCATTTTTGTCACTTAACATCGTCGTCGGGCTCTCGATGACGGCAACAAGACTATGCGTGTGAATGGTTGGTACAACAAAATAGTTAAAGTTCGCTTTATTCATTGCAGCCTCCGTACATTCCAAATCAACCCACAGCGGAACAACACAGATTTGAAGTTACGGAAGATTAGCTCCTTACGGCGCATATTCAAAATGATTATTATTTTTTACTGCCGGCAGCTTCAAGTCGGAGGCAAATCGAATCGAAACCGACAACAAACCAAAGTTCGAACGAAAGATGGCGCAATTGACAGCCCTTTGTGTGCAGTTTTGATGTTCATGTGCAGTTCCAACATGATCTTTATTCAGCACACTTTAATTCAGCTGCAGCAGCCAACAATCGAACCAATATGATAAAGTGTCAGACGATCAGCGCCGCGTGCCTTCAGCTGGTATAATCAAATATAATGTTGATTCAAATTAAAATCCTTACGCGAGATCTAGTTCGCGAGGCTGGCTGCCGTAACTAACGAGAAATTATGAAATAACTTCCGCCCTATCTTTTAATCAGCGGCACGTTTTGCCTCGCGTAGGGACCATCTGAGTATCAGCCTTCATCCGTGGATCCATTGCCGGAGGGCCTTCAACGACGGACGGGGGCTGATAGCGATTCGCGAAACTAGGACAAACTCGTAGTTTACTCCGGTACCCCAGAAGCCCACAAACGGAATGAACCAGTAGCGCCTCGACCTCATCGTCGTCGTAGTCTTCGTTTTTCATCAAACAGTCTAGCTGGAGACCCGTGACTGGGGCCAAGCAATGAATGGAGAGACCCCGCGCCGCGCCGTTTGTTGCTATTCGCATCGATATCAATTAATTTGATCTTCACCGAAGAATTGCGCAGCACTTCCAAAGCATCGAAATTACTCTGAATTGCAGCGGTAGCCCAAGATTCCTCCAACTTCGACCCGGGCTAGAACCACCCGAGGCTCTTCTTAGAGGATCGAAACGGATAGGGATTAGTGTGCACATTCAGAGCCCCATCTATACCTCTTCTATCTTTCCTCCCCAGCATCCAACAGGAGACTCCACCCATCTTTCGAGGTGATCTCTCTTCGCCGGTAGCTCCCTCCTTCTGTGTGGAGAGACATTCATAATGTTCGGTTTAGCAAACTCATGATTGAGGGAGGCAAAAAATAAAACAGCAGCAGCACAACCATGACTATCCATGTATTACAATCGAATCTCGAGAGTGCAATGGCAATTCGCCGAGGAATCGAAACAAATAACCAATAATAAGTAATTATACTGGCAGCTAATTATTGTGGTGGCTTACAAATTATGCCAATACGATCGCCCAGCAGCAGCCGAGCGAGCAGTCCAGTTAATATGAAAGAAGCGAACGAATGAGAGCATTCAGGTGGTCGGTCGAGAATGGAACTAGATAGGACTATAAAAGGCAGAAGAAAAATTAGCTGAACGAGAACCTACGTGGTATAGGAAATGTAGAACAAATGATCGATCGAATGATAAGATTGCTGCGCTAGCGCTTCCAGTCGATTGCATTATTTCCAATTGTGTCTTCTCTCGAACCAAACAAAATTTTGCAATCTACAGGGTCCGGCAATTGAACTGATACAAAACTTTAGGAGTGATTATTACGAAGTATACCAAACCGATTTAGATGACACCTTGTCACCTTGTTAACATTATGTCTAAGATGTCAGAGGATATTTTTGTTAATTTTGTTATCAAGTGTTTTTTTTTGTAAAAATAATCCTCGAACCTTAACGTAGTGCTTTGGTTGCCTAGTTCCAGGCTGTGAAACGGTTGAAAGACATATTTCGTGAATTGTCCAATGAGTGTATGTATTTTTTTTTAATTTTGGCTCGCACTTGGAAGATACCTGGAGATCAGAAGTACCCAAGTATAGTATGGTGGGAATCGTCAAGCTACAGTGGCGACACCTACCATGGTCAAGATCATCAAGATGCACCCTGAGAGAATTTCTTAGCGTAGTAACACTTAATTGGCGATAGATTTTAATACACCGGATCTATATCGCCGTCGGATCTTGAAAGATGATCTTTAGGACCAGCCTTACAAGATCCTAAGATTTTAAGACCTCTCGTTTGAAGGCGCAGCTTACCCGGTCCGCTCATGAAAAATTTGGAAAAATGTCGTGTTTTCTGCCGATGAATTCGTCGTCGTACAGCGATTCGTGAAAAAACAGAACTACAGATTTTGGTTGCCAGAAAGATCACGAACCTATGCAAACGTATTAAAGGCCACAAGACGACAGAAATCTGTCTTATTAAAGGTCTGGGTCGGAATCGCCCGTACTTAACTGGTGAGGATCAACCGAACCCCCTGAAGAGGTGTAGATCAATCAATTTACGTATCGAAAATAGTTCTACGTCATGCCCTTGAACTGTGGCCACGTCCTAGTTTTTGTTTTGGTTGGTGGTTTTTCAGCAAAACTTCGCATTGGCCTACGAAGGAAAGGGGTCCCAATTTTTGTGTGCGAATTTTTTTTGAAGCTTAATTTCGAGTACGGAAAGGTCGGGGAGTTCGCCGGACCTGAACCCTATGGACTTGGCTGTCTAGGGTATACAAAATCCTGAAGTCTACTCTACAAAACATGACGGGTTGGAAGTTCTGAAGCGCCATCTAGTTGAATCCTGGGATAAAATACCAAAAATACCAGCTTTTTAGAATATATGCCTTGAGCTTCTGCAGCGATTGGTTAAGCTCAAGGAAAAAAATCGAAAGGTGCCAATGGATTTTGAAATTATGATCTGTTTTGATGTAAATCGTATTAATTTTGAAAGAAAAAGTTTTTGTTTTGATCAAATTATTTGTTTGTTCTAATGAAGCACTTCAATTGCCGGACCCTGTATATATGTATATAAAAATTAAACTTTGCCTGTCTGTCTGTCTGCCTGTTTTTTTACGTAACTCAAACACTTATGAAGTAAATGGAACCAAATTTTACATGGAACGATATTTGGGTATGTAAAATTTTTCTATGATGATTGGGGAAAATACAAAGTGCCAAGGGGGGCTACTCGAAGATTTACTCAGAAAATTGAACCGAATTTGGCAGGTAAGTATATAAGGGTACTGAAATTGTTCTTATGAGTATTTGGTACCGTCCGTTCATTCCAGTGAGGAAATAGGCAGAGAGTGACTCCCATACAATTTTTGCATAACTCGAGAACATAATCAAGTAAACAGTCACAAATTTGGCATAGGAATGTTTTTGGGGTAGGGATGTTATTATTCAAGCCCCTTCTTCTCTTTTCCAGTGGGAGGAAAGAACATATTTTAGAGGGCTGAAATCAAATTTGGTATAATTTAAGACCCACCAGCCTCACAGTGGATAGATTCCATAAAAATATTTGCTGTGTAGCTCAAGAACTAATCATACAAATTTTGTTGTTTAGCTCAAAAACTATTCAACAAAGTGAAAACAATTTTGCCAGGGGCACCTATCTCTTCTTCCAGGATATGGACAGCAAGGAGAAACCCGTGCGACGTTTATGAAACAACACGAAAATTTATCAAGCAAAAGAAATCATATTTAACGTTACAGCATAAATGCATACGAAAAATATTAATTCAATGGTTTAGGACCTTTCTTTAAGTGGGGGATGCGAAAAATGTTTTGAGCAAAGCTCGAGAAATTTAAAACAACGAAAAACCAATTGCAACACTCATTTAAAAAATGTTGCATCTTAATGATGCTGAAGCTTATTTAAGAAGATGAAAAAAAAAATCAAAATAACTAAAATAAGAAATCCTATTATTTTAAATTTTTTTTCTTAATGACAAAAGTATTATGTTGATGATAATATGTTCAGCATTTTACATCTCATTCAAAAAAAAAAGAAAAATAAATAAAAGTCAAAATAGAGACATAAATTAAAGTTTTGAAAAACTTTCTGAAAGGACTTTTTTTTTTATTTCGTCAATTTGAAAACTTTTGTACTTTCTGTAAATTTTGTAATTTTGTAATTTTTGAAATTTTTGTAATTTTTGTAATTTTTGTAATTTTTGTAATTTTTGTAATTTTTGTAATTTTTGTTATTTTTGTAATTTTTGTAATTTTTGTAATTTTTGTAATTTTTGTCATTTTTGTAATTTTTGTAATTTTTGTAATTTTTGTAATTTTTGTAATTTTTGTAATTTTTGTAATTTTTGTAATTTTTGTAATTTTTGTAATTTTTGTAATTTTTGTAATTTTTGTAATTTTTGTAATTTTTGTAATTTTTGTAATTTTTGTAATTTTTGTAATTTTTGTAATTTTTGTAATTTTTGTAATTTTTGTATTTTTGTAATTTTTGTAACTTTTCTAATTTTTGTAATTTTTGTAATTTTTGTAGTTTTTGTAATTGTTGTCATTTTTGTAATTTTTGTAATATTTTAACTTTTTGTCATTTTTGGTAATTTTTGTAATTTTTGTTATTTTTGAATTTTTTGTAATTTTTGTAATTTTTGTAATTTTTGTAATTTTTTTAATTTTTGTAATTTTTTTAATTTTTGTAATTTTTGTAATTTTTGTAATTTTTGTAATTTTTGTAATTTTTGTAATTTTTGTAATTTTTGTAATTTTTGTAATTTTTGTAATTTTTGTTATTTTTGTCATTTTTGTAATTTTTGTTATTTTTGTTATTTTTGTAATTTTTGTAATTTTTGTAATTTTTGTAATTTTTGTAATTTTTGTAATTTTTGTAATTTTTGTAATTTTTGTAATTTTTGTAATTTTTGTAATTTTTGTAATTTTTGTAATTTTTGTAATTTTTGTAATTTTTGTAATTTTTGTAATTTTTGTAATTTTTGTAATTTTTGTAATTTTTGTAATTTTTGTCATTTTTGTAATTTTTGTAATTTTTGAAATTTTTGTAATTTTTGTAATTTTTGTAATTTTTGTAATTCTTGTAATTTTTGTAATTTTTGTAATTTAAGTAATTTTTGTATTTGTTTTAATTTTTGTAATTTTTGTAAATTTTGTAAATTTTGTAAATTTTGTAATTTTTGTAAATTTTGTAATTTTTGTAATTTTTGTCATTTTTGTCATTTTTGTAATTTTTGTAATTTTTGTAATTTTTGTAATTTTTGTAATTTTTGTAATTTTTGTAATTTTTGTAATTTTTGTAATTTTTGTAATTTTTGTAATTTTTGTAATTTTTGTAATTTTTGTAATTTTTGTAATTTTTGTAATTTTTGTAATTTTTGTAATTTTTGTAATTTTTGTAACTTTTGTAATTTTTGAAATTTTTGTAATTTTTGTAATTTTTGTTATTTTGTAATTTTTGTAATTTTTGTCATTTTTGTAATTTTTGTAATTTTTGTAATTTTTGTAATTTTTGTAATTTTTGTAATTTTTGTAATTTTTGTAATTTTTGTAATTTTTGTAATTTTTGTAATTTTTGTAATTTTTGTAATTTTTGTAATTTTTGTAATTTTTGTAATTTTTGTAATTTTTGTAATTTTTGTAATTTTTGTAATTTTTGTAATTTTTGTAATTTTTGTAATTTTTGTAATTTTTGTAATTTTTGTAATTTTTGTAATTTTTGTAATTTTTGTAATTTTTGTAATTTTTGTAATTTTTGTAATTTTTGTAATTTTTGTAATTTTTGTAATTTTTGTAATTTTTGTAATTTTTGTAATTTTTGTAATTTTTGTAATTTTTGTAATTTTTGTAATTTTTGTAATTTTTGTAATTTTTGTAATTTTTGTAATTTTTGTAATTTTTGTAATTTTTGTAATTTTTGTAATTTTTGTAATTTTTGTAATTTTTGTAATTTTTGTAATTTTTGTAATTTTTGTAATTTTTGTAATTTTTGTAATTTTTGTAATTTTTGTAATTTTTGTAATTTTTGTAATTTTTGTAATTTTTGTAATTTTTGTAATTTTTGTAATTTTTGTAATTTTTGTAATTTTTGTAATTTTTGTAATTTTTGTAATTTTTGTAATTTTTGTAATTTTTGTAATTTTTGTAATTTTTGTAATTTTTGTAATTTTTGTAATTTTTGTAATTTTTGTAATTTTTGTAATTTTTGTAATTTTTGTAATTTTTGTAATTTTTGTAATTTTTGTAATTTTTGTAATTTTTGTAATTTTTGTAATTTTTGTAATTTTTGTAATTTTTGTAATTTTTGTAATTTTTGTAATTTTTGTAATTTTTGTAATTTTTGTAATTTTTGTAATTTTTGTAATTTTTGTAATTTTTGTAATTTTTGTAATTTTTGTAATTTTTGTAATTTTTTTAATTTTTGTAATTTTGGTAATTTTTGTTATTTTTGTAATTTTTGTAATTTTTGTAATTTTTGTAATTTTTGTAATTTTTGTAATTTTTGTAATTTTTGTAATTTTTGTAATTTTTTGTGATTTTTGTAATTTTTGTAATTTTTGTTATTTTTGTAATTTTTGTAATTTTTGTAATTTTTGTAATTTTTGTAATTTTTGTAATTTTTGTAATTTTTGTAATTTTTGTAATTTTTGTAATTTTTGTAATTTTTGTAATTTTTGTAATTTTTTAATTTTTGTAATTTTTGTAATTTTTGTAATTTTTGTAATTTTTGTAATTTTTGTAATTTTTGTAATTTTTGTAATTTTTGTAATTTTTGTAATTTTTGTAATTTTTGTAATTTTTGTAATTTTTGTAATTTTTGTAATTTTTGTAATTTTTGTAATTTTTGTAATTTTTGTAATTTTTGTAATTTTTGTAATTTTTGTAATTTTTGTAATTTTTGTAATTTTTGTAATTTTTGTAATTTTTGTAATTTTTGTAATTTTTGTAATTTTTGTAATTTTTGTAATTTTTGTAATTTTTGTAATTTTTGTAATTTTTGTAATTTTTGTAATTTTTGTAATTTTTGTAATTTTTGTAATTTTTGTAATTTTTGTAATTTTTGTAATTTTTGTAATTTTTGTAATATTTGTAATTTTTGTAATTTTTGTTATTTTTGTAATTTTTGTAATTTTTGTAATTTTTGTAATTTTTGTTATTTTTTAATTTTTGTAATTTTTGTAATTTTTGTAATTTTGTCATTTTGTCATTTTTGTCATTTTTGTAATTTTTGTCATTTTTGTCATTTTTGTCATTTTTGTCATTTTTGTAATTTATGTCTTTTTTGTCATTTTTATCATTTTTGTAATTTTTGTCATTTTTGTTATTTTTGTAATTTTTGTAATTTTTGTAATTTTTGTAATTTTTGTAATTTTTGTAATTTTTGTAATTTTTGTAATTTTGTAATTTTGTCATTTTTGAAATTTTTGTAATTTTTGTAAACTTTGTAATTTTTGTTATTTTTGTAATTTTTGAGATTTTTGTAATTTTTGTAATTTTTGTAATTTTTGTAATTTTTGTAATTTTTGTAATTTTTGTAATTTTTGTAATTTTTGTAATTTTTGTAATTTTTGTAATTTTTGTAATTTTTGTAATTTTTGTAATTTTTGTAATTTTTGTTATTTTTGTAATTTTTGTAATTTTTGTAATTTTTGTAATTTTTGTAATTTTTGTATTTTTTGTAATTTTTGTAATTTTTGTAATTTTTATTATTTTTGTAATTTTTGTAATTTTTGTAATTTTTGTAATTTTTGTAATTTTTGTAATTTTTGTAATTTTTGTAATTTTTGTAATTTTTGTAATTTTTGTAATTTTTGTAATTTTTGTAATTTTTGTAATTTTTGTAATTTTTGTAATTTTTGTAATTTTTGTAATTTTTTGTAATTTTTGTAATTTTTGTAACTTTTGTTATTTTTGTAATTTTTGTAATTTTTGTAATTTTTGTAATTTTTGTAATTTTTGTAATTTTTGTAATTTTTGTAATTTTTGTAATTTTTGTAATTTTTGTAATTTTTGTAATTTTTGTAATTTTTGTAATTTTTGTAATTTTTGTAATTTTTGTAATTTTTGTAATTTTTGTAATTTTTGTAATTTTTGTAATTTTTGTAATTTTTGTAATTTTTGTAATTTTTGTAATTTTTGTAATTTTTGTAATTTTTGTAATTTTTGTAATTTTTGTAATTTTTGTAATTTTTGTAATTTTTGTAATTTTTGTAATTTTTGTAATTTTTGTAATTTTTGTAATTTTTGTAATTTTTGTAATTTTTGTAATTTTTGTAATTTTTTAATTTTTGTAATTTTTGTAATTTTTGTAATTTTTGTAATTTTTGTAATTTTTGTAATTTTTGTAATTTTTGTAATTTTTGTAATTTTTGTAATTTTTGTTATTTTTGTCATTTTTGTAGTTTTGTAATTTTTGTAATTTTTGTAATTTTTGTAATTTTTGTAATTTTTGTAATTTTTGTAATTTTTGTAATTTTTGTAATTTTTGTAATTTTTGTAATTTTTGTAATTTTTGTAATTTTTGTAATTTTTGTAATTTTTGTAATTTTTGTAATTTTTGTAATTTTTGTAATTTTTGTAATTTTTGTAATTTTTGTAATTTTTGTAATTTTTGTAATTTTTGTAATTTTTGTAATTTTTGTAATTTTTGTAATTTTTGTAATTTTTGTAATTTTTGTAATTTTTGTAATTTTTGTAATTTTTGTAATTTTTGTAATTTTTGTAATTTTTGTAATTTTTGTAATTTTTGTAATTTTTGTAATTTTTGTCATTTTTGTAATTTTTGTAATTTTTGTAATTTTTGTAATTTTTGTAATTTTTGTAATTTTTGTAATTTTTGTAATTTTTGTAATTTTTGTAATTTTTGTAATTTTTGTAATTTTTGTAATTTTTGTAATTTTTGTAATTTTTGTAATTTTTGTAATTTTTGTAATTTTTGTCATTTTTTTATTTTTGTATTTTTTGTAGTTGTTGTAATTTTTGTTATTTTCGTTATTTCTGTAATTTTTGTAATTTTTGTAATTTTTGTATTTTTTGTAATTTTTGTCATTTTTGTTATTTTTGTAATTTTTGTAATTTTTATAATTTTTGTAATTTTTGTAATTTTTGTAATTTTTGTAATTTTTGTAATTTTTGTAATTTTTGTAATTTTTGTAATTTTTGTAATTTTTGTAATTTTTGTAATTTTTGTAATTTTTGTAATTTTTGTAATTTTTGTAATTTTTGTAATTTTTGTAATTTTTGTAATTTTTGTAATTTTTGTAATTTTTGTAATTTTTGTCATTTTTGTAATTTTTGTAATTTTTTAATTTTTGTAATTTTTGTAATTTTTGTAATTTTTGTAATTTTTGTAATTTTTGTAATTTTTGTAATTTTTGTAATTTTTGTAATTTTTGTAATTTTTGTAATTTTTGTAATTTTTGTTATTTTTGTCATTTTTGTAGTTTTGTAATTTTTGTAATTTTTGTAATTTTTGTAATTTTTGTAATTTTTGTAATTTTTGTAATTTTTGTAATTTTTGTAATTTTTGTAATTTTTGTAATTTTTGTAATTTTTGTAATTTTTGTAATTTTTGTAATTTTTGTAATTTTTGTAATTTTTGTAATTTTTGTAATTTTTGTAATTTTTGTAATTTTTGTAATTTTTGTAATTTTTGTAATTTTTGTAATTTTTGTAATTTTTGTAATTTTTGTAATTTTTGTAATTTTTGTAATTTTTGTAATTTTTGTAATTTTTGTAATTTTTGTAATTTTTGTAATTTTTGTAATTTTTGTAATTTTTGTAATTTTTGTAATTTTTGTAATTTTTGTAATTTTTGTCATTTTTGTAATTTTTGTAATTTTTGTAATTTTTGTAATTTTTGTAATTTTTGTAATTTTTGTAATTTTTGTAATTTTTGTAATTTTTGTAATTTTTGTAATTTTTGTAATTTTTGTAATTTTTGTAATTTTTGTAATTTTTGTAATTTTTGTAATTTTTGTAATTTTTGTAATTTTTGTAATTTTTGTTATTTTTATAGTTTTTGTTATTGTTGTATTTTCTGCAATTTTTTAATTTTTTGTAATTTTTGTAATTTTTGTATTTTTTTTAATTTTTGTAATTTTTGTAATTTTTGTAATTTTTGTAATTTTTGTAATTTTTGTAATTTTTGTAATTTTTGTAATTTTTGTAATTTTTGTAATTTTTGTAATTTTTGTAATTTTTGTAATTTTTGTAATTTTTGTAATTTTTGTAATTTTTGTAATTTTTGTAATGTTTTTCATTTTTGTCATTTTCGTCATTTTTGTCATTTTTGTCATTTTTGTCATTTTTGTCATTTTTGTCATTTTTGTAATTTTTGTAATTTTTGTAATTCTTGTTATTTTTGTAATTTTTGTAATTTTTGTAATTTTTGTAATTTTTGTAATTTTTCTAATTTTTGTAATTTTTGTTATTTTTGTCATTTTTGTAATTTTTGTAATTTTTGTTATTTTTGTATTTTTTGTATTTTTCGTAATTTTTGTAATTTTTGTCATTTTTGTCATTTTTGTCATTTTTGTCATTTTTGTCATTTTTGTCATTTTTGTCATTTTTGTCATTTTTGTCATTTTTGTCATTTTTGTCATTTTTGTCATTTTTGTCATTTTTGTCATTTTTGTCATTTTTGTCATTTTTGTCATTTTTGTCATTTTTGTCATTTTTGTCATTTTTGTCATTTTTGTCATTTTTGTCATTTTTGTCATTTTTGTCATTTTTGTCATTTTTGTCATTTTTGTCATTTTTGTCATTTTTGTCATTTTTGTCATTTTTGTCATTTTTGTCATTTTTGTCATTTTTGTCATTTTTGTCATTTTTGTCATTTTTGTCATTTTTGTCATTTTTGTCATTTTTGTAATTTTTGTAATTTTTGTAATTTTTGTAATTTTTGTAATTTTTGTAATTTTTGTAATTTTTGTAATTTTTGTAATTTTTGTAATTTTTGTAATTTTTGTAATTTTTGTAATTTTTGTAATTTTTGTAATTTTTGTAATTTTTGTAATTTTTGTAATTTTTGTAATTTTTGTAATTTTTGTAATTTTTGTAATTTTTGTATTTTTGTAATTTTTGTAACTTTTCTAATTTTTGTAATTTTTGTAATTTTTGTAGTTTTTGTAATTGTTGTCATTTTTGTAATTTTTGTAATATTTTAACTTTTTGTCATTTTTGGTAATTTTTGTAATTTTTGTTATTTTTGAATTTTTTGTAATTTTTGTAATTTTTGTTATTTTTTAATTTTTGTAATTTTTGTAATTTTTGTAATTTTTGTAATTTTTGTAATTTTTGTAATTTTTGTAATTTTTGTAATTTTTGTAATTTTTGTAATTTTTGTAATTTTTGTAATTTTTGTAATTTTTGTAATTTTTGTAATTTTTGTATTTTTGTAATTTTTGTAACTTTTCTAATTTTTGTAATTTTTGTAATTTTTGTAGTTTTTGTAATTGTTGTCATTTTTGTAATTTTTGTAATATTTTAACTTTTTGTCATTTTTGGTAATTTTTGTAATTTTTGTTATTTTTGTCATTTTTGTCATTTTTGTCATTTTTGTCATTTTTGTCATTTTTGTCATTTTTGTCATTTTTGTCATTTTTGTCATTTTTGTCATTTTTGTCATTTTTGTCATTTTTGTCATTTTTGTCATTTTTGTCATTTTTGTCATTTTTGTCATTTTTGTCATTTTTGTCATTTTTGTCATTTTTGTCATTTTTGTCATTTTTGTCATTTTTGTCATTTTTGTCATTTTTGTCATTTTTGTCATTTTTGTCATTTTTGTCATTTTTGTCATATTTTTATTTTTTGTAATTTTTGTAATTTTTGTAATTTTTGTAATTTTTGTAATTTTTGTAATTTTTGTAATTTTTGTAATTTTTGTAATTTTTGTAATTTTTGTAATTTTTGTAATTTTTGTAATTTTTGTAATTTTTGTAATTTTTGTAATTTTTGTAATTTTTGTAATTTTTGTATTTTTGTAATTTTTGTAACTTTTCTAATTTTTGTAATTTTTGTAATTTTTGTAGTTTTTGTAATTGTTGTCATTTTTGTAATTTTTGTAATATTTTAACTTTTTGTCATTTTTGGTAATTTTTGTAATTTTTGTTATTTTTGAATTTTTTGTAATTTTTGTAATTTTTGTAATTTTTGTAATTTTTTTAATTTTTGTAATTTTTTTAATTTTTGTAATTTTTGTAATTTTTGTAATTTTTGTAATTTTTGTAATTTTTGTAATTTTTGTAATTTTTGTAATTTTTGTAATTTTTGTTATTTTTGTCATTTTTGTAATTTTTGTTATTTTTGTTATTTTTGTAATTTTTGTAATTTTTGTAATTTTTGTAATTTTTGTAATTTTTGTAATTTTTGTAATTTTTGTAATTTTTGTAATTTTTGTAATTTTTGTAATTTTTGTAATTTTTGTAATTTTTGTAATTTTTGTAATTTTTGTAATTTTTGTAATTTTTGTAATTTTTGTAATTTTTGTAATTTTTGTAATTTTTGTAATTTTTGTCATTTTTGTAATTTTTGTAATTTTTGAAATTTTTGTAATTTTTGTAATTTTTGTAATTTTTGTAATTCTTGTAATTTTTGTAATTTTTGTAATTTAAGTAATTTTTGTATTTGTTTTAATTTTTGTAATTTTTGTAAATTTTGTAAATTTTGTAAATTTTGTAAATTTTGTAATTTTTGTAAATTTTGTAATTTTTGTAATTTTTGTCATTTTTGTCATTTTTGTAATTTTTGTAATTTTTGTAATTTTTGTAATTTTTGTAATTTTTGTAATTTTTGTAATTTTTGTAATTTTTGTAATTTTTGTAATTTTTGTAATTTTTGTAATTTTTGTAATTTTTGTAATTTTTGTAATTTTTGTAATTTTTGTAATTTTTGTAATTTTTGTAATTTTTGTAACTTTTGTAATTTTTGAAATTTTTGTAATTTTTGTAATTTTTGTTATTTTGTAATTTTTGTCATTTTTGTCATTTTTGTTATTTTTGTAATTTTTGTAATTTTTGTAATTTTTGTAATTTTTGTAATTTTTGTAATTTTTGTAATTTTTGTAATTTTTAATTTTTGTAATTTTTGTAATTTTTGTAATTTTTGTAATTTTTGTAATTTTTGTAATTTTTGTAATTTTTGTAATTTTTGTAATTTTTGTAATTTTTGTAATTTTTGTAATTTTTGTAATTTTTGTAATTTTTGTAATTTTTGTAATTTTTGTAATTTTTGTAATTTTTGTAATTTTTGTAATTTTTGTAATTTTTGTAATTTTTGTAATTTTTGTAATTTTTGTAATTTTTGTAATTTTTGTAATTTTTGTAATTTTTGTAATTTTTGCAATTTTTGTAATTTTTGTAATTTTTGTAATTTTTGTAATTTTTGTAATTTTTGTAATTTTTGTAATTTTTGTAATTTTTGTAATTTTTGTAATTTTTGTAATTTTTGTAATTTTTGTAATTTTTGTAATTTTTGTAATTTTTGTAATTTTTGTAATTTTTGTAATTTTTGTAATTTTTGTAATTTTTGTAATTTTTGTAATTTTTGTAATTTTTGTAATTTTTGTAATTTTTGTAATTTTTGTAATTTTTGTAATTTTTGTAATTTTTGTAATTTTTGTAATTTTTGTAATTTTTGTAATTTTTGTAATTTTTGTAATTTTTGTAATTTTTGTAATTTTTGTAATTTTTGTAATTTTTATAATTTTTGTAATTTTTGTAATTTTTGTAATTTTTGTAATTTTTGTAATTTTTGTAATTTTTGTAATTTTTGTAATTTTTGTAATTTTTGTAATTTTTGTAATTTTTGTAATTTTTTTAATTTTTGTAATTTTGGTAATTTTTGTTATTTTTGTAATTTTTGTAATTTTTGTAATTTTTGTAATTTTTGTAATTTTTGTAATTTTTGTAATTTTTGTAATTTTTTGTGATTTTTGTAATTTTTGTAATTTTTGTAATTTTTGTAATTTTTGTAATTTTTGTAATTTTTGTAATTTTTGTAATTTTTGTAATTTTTGTAATTTTTGTAATTTTTGTAATTTTTGTAATTTTTTAATTTTTGTAATTTTTGTAATTTTTGTAATTTTTGTAATTTTTGTAATTTTTGTAATTTTTGTAATTTTTGTAATTTTTGTAATTTTTGTAATTTTTGTAATTTTTGTAATTTTTGTAATTTTTGTAATTTTTGTAATTTTTGTAATTTTTGTAATTTTTGTAATTTTTGTAATTTTTGTAATTTTTGTAATTTTTGTAATTTTTGTAATTTTTGTAATTTTTGTAATTTTTGTAATTTTTGTAATTTTTGTAATTTTTGTAATTTTTGTAATTTTTGTAATTTTTGTAATTTTTGTAATTTTTGTAATTTTTGTAATTTTTGTAATTTTTGTAATTTTTGTAATTTTTGTAATATTTGTAATTTTTGTAATTTTTGTTATTTTTGTAATTTTTGTAATTTTTGTAATTTTTGTAATTTTTGTTATTTTTTAATTTTTGTAATTTTTGTAATTTTTGTAATTTTGTAATTTTGTCATTTTTGTCATTTTTGTAATTTTTGTCATTTTTGTCATTTTTGTCATTTTTGTCATTTTTGTAATTTATGTCTTTTTTGTCATTTTTATCATTTTTGTAATTTTTGTCATTTTTGTTATTTTTGTAATTTTTGTAATTTTTGTAATTTTTGTAATTTTTGTAATTTTTGTCATTTTTGTAATTTTTGTAATTTTGTAATTTTGTCATTTTTGAAATTTTTGTAATTTTTGTAAACTTTGTAATTTTTGTTATTTTTGTAATTTTTGAGATTTTTGTAATTTTTGTAATTTTTGTAATTTTTGTAATTTTTGTAATTTTTGTAATTTTTGTAATTTTTGTAATTTTTGTAATTTTTGTAATTTTTGTAATTTTTGTAATTTTTGTAATTTTTGTAATTTTTGTTATTTTTGTAATTTTTGTAATTTTTGTAATTTTTGTAATTTTTGTATTTTTTGTAATTTTTGTAATTTTTGTAATTTTTATTATTTTTGTAATTTTTGTAATTTTTGTAATTTTTGTAATTTTTGTAATTTTTGTAATTTTTGTAATTTTTTTAATTTTTGTAATTTTTGTAATTTTTGTAATTTTTGTAATTTTTGTAATTTTTGTAATTTTTGTAATTTTTGTAATTTTTGTAATTTTTGTAATTTTTGTAATTTTTGTAATTTTTGTAATTTTTTGTAATTTTTGTAATTTTTGTAACTTTTGTTATTTTTGTAATTTTTGTAATTTTTGTAATTTTTGTAATTTTTGTAATTTTTGTAATTTTTGTAATTTTTGTAATTTTTGTAATTTTTGTAATTTTTGTAATTTTTGTAATTTTTGTAATTTTTGTAATTTTTGTAATTTTTGTAATTTTTGTAATTTTTGTAATTTTTGTAATTTTTGTAATTTTTGTAATTTTTGTAATTTTTGTAATTTTTGTAATTTTTGTAATTTTTGTAATTTTTGTTATTTTTGTAATTTTTGTAATTTTTGTAATTTTTGTAATTTTTGTAATTTTTGTAATTTTTGTAATTTTTGTAATTTTTGTAATTTTTGTAATTTTTGTAATTTTTTAATTTTTGTAATTTTTGTAATTTTTGTAATTTTTGTAATTTTTGTAATTTTTGTAATTTTTGTAATTTTTGTAATTTTTGTAATTTTTGTTATTTTTGTTATTTTTGTCATTTTTGTAGTTTTGTAATTTTTGTAATTTTTGTAATTTTTGTAATTTTTGTAATTTTTGTAATTTTTGTAATTTTTGTAATTTTTGTAATTTTTGTAATTTTTGTAATTTTTGTAATTTTTGTAATTTTTGTAATTTTTGTAATTTTTGTAATTTTTGTAATTTTTGTAATTTTTGTAATTTTTGTAATTTTTGTAATTTTTGTAATTTTTGTAATTTTTGTAATTTTTGTAATTTTTGTAATTTTTGTAATTTTTGTAATTTTTGTAATTTTTGTAATTTTTGTAATTTTTGTAATTTTTGTAATTTTTGTAATTTTTGTAATTTTTGTAATTTTTGTAATTTTTGTAATTTTTGTAATTTTTGTAATTTTTGTCATTTTTGTAATTTTTGTAATTTTTGTAATTTTTGTAATTTTTGTAATTTTTGTAATTTTTGTAATTTTTGTAATTTTTGTAATTTTTGTAATTTTTGTAATTTTTGTAATTTTTGTAATTTTTGTAATTTTTGTAATTTTTGTAATTTTTGTAATTTTTGTAATTTTTGTCATTTTTTTATTTTTGTATTTTTTGTAGTTGTTGTAATTTTTGTTATTTTCGTTATTTCTGTAATTTTTGTAATTTTTGTAATTTTTGTATTTTTTGTAATTTTTGTCATTTTTGTAATTTTTGTAATTTTTATAATTTTTGTAATTTTTGTAATTTTTGTAATTTTTGTAATTTTTGTAATTTTTGTAATTTTTGTAATTTTTGTAATTTTTGTAATTTTTGTAATTTTTGTAATTTTTGTAATTTTTGTAATTTTTGTAATTTTTGTAATTTTTGTAATTTTTGTAATTTTTGTAATTTTTGTAATTTTTGTAATTTTTGTTATTTTTATAGTTTTTGTTATTGTTGTATTTTCTGCAATTTTTTAATTTTTTGTAATTTTTGTAATTTTTGTATTTTTTTTAATTTTTGTAATTTTTGTAATTTTTGTAATTTTTGTAATTTTTGTAATTTTTGTAATTTTTGTAATTTTTGTAATTTTTGTAATTTTTGTAATTTTTGTAATTTTTGTAATTTTTGTAATTTTTGTAATTTTTGTAATTTTTGTAATTTTTGTAATTTTTGTAATTTTTTTCATTTTTGTCATTTTCGTCATTTTTGTCATTTTTGTCATTTTTGTCATTTTTGTCATTTTTGTCATTTTTGTAATTTTTGTAATTTTTGTAATTCTTGTTATTTTTGTAATTTTTGTAATTTTTGTAATTTTTGTAATTTTTGTAATTTTTGTAATTTTTGTAATTTTTGTTATTTTTGTCATTTTTGTAATTTTTGTAATTTTTGTTATTTTTGTATTTTTTGTATTTTTCGTAATTTTTGTAATTTTTGTAATTTTTGTAATGTTTGTTATTTTTATAGTTTTTGTTATTGTTGTATTTTCTGCAATTTTTTAATTTTTTGTAATTTTTGTAATTTTTGTAATTTTTGTAATTTTTGTAATTTTTGTAATTTTTGTAATTTTTGTAATTTTTGTCATTTTTGTCATTATTGTCATTTTTGTCATTTTTGTCATTTTTGTCATTTTTGTCATTTTTGTCATTTTTGTCATTTTTGTCATTTTTGTCATTTTTGTCATTTTTGTCATTTTTGTCATTTTTGTCATTTTTGTCATTTTTGTCATTTTTGTCATTTTTGTCATTTTTGTCATTTTTGTCATTTTTGTCATTTTTGTCATTTTTGTCATTTTTGTCATTTTTGTCATTTTTGTCATTTTTGTCATTTTTGTCATTTTTGTCATTTTTGTCATTTTTGTCATTTTTGTCATTTTTGTCATTTTTGTCATTTTTGTCATTTTTGTCATTTTTGTCATTTTTGTCATTTTTGTCATTTTTGTCATTTTTGTCATTTTTGTCATTTTTGTCATTTTTGTCATTTTTGTCATTTTTGTCATTTTTGTCATTTTTGTCATTTTTGTCATTTTTGTCATTTTTGTCATTTTTGTCATTTTTGTTATTTTTGTCATTTTTGTCATTTTTAACCGTTTTTGTCATTTTTAACCGTTTTTATTAATTTATGACACATTAAGAGTCAGTTTTTAGTCTCATTTTTATGCTTATCTGTTAAAAAAAGTCATTTTTTAAATTCACGTTTCATAAATTTTGCGATGAATTACTGTTCTCTGACTTTTGATTCTTAAAACAATACTTTAAAACCCCTGATAACGGTAACGTTTAGTCTTGCTGTTGTTGTCCAAGAATTTAATTAGAATTTTTCTTCCGCCTTGGAAAGTTAATTGATTTTCCATTGAACCAGCCCAGTTCCAAATCAAACAAACCAATGATTTCTTGCGTTCATTCTCACTTCACCACAATCGTCGTAGAAGTCCGGTCAAGTCTGATCCAATAAATCAATCCAATATCAATTCGGAACGTACTCTCTAGCACACTCCATCAACTCCCCCGAATCCGAACTTTGCCAACAAAGGCCGGTAAGGGCTCGGGCACACACATTTCAATGTCACAGTCATTTGCGCGATCGCTCATTCATTCGCTGCATTGATTCATTCATTCATTCGATTCGATTCAATTCGCATGCACTCGCGGGACTTTTTCCGGCAATGACAGTCTGTGGGGAATTGTCGTAGGTGTAATTCGCATCTGAGAAGTTCGAGAGGGGAGTGTTTATAGGCTTATTTATAGGTGCATATAAGGCAAAGGTCTGGCCTCGGACACCACGGATTGGCCATAACATTTCCACCGGGTTTAGTAGATTAATGTCATCGACGACTATCGTCGGCTGCCTGTGTTGCCAGTTCAGTGCATTGAGTGCGTTGATCGATGCAGTTTCGTTTTAGGGTGTTAAGCAGCCAGCTGAAATGCCCCCGAAGTGTGTCCGCCATTTGTCTCCGAAGGGTTCGTTGCTGCTGATCGTCGGCGTTGATGTCTCTGACTGGTGGGTCCGCATTAGGGCGTAAAAGTTGTGTGAGGGCGGATTCCAATCGACTACTGCTGCGGCTGCAATTACTTATTCTGTCAATGGCAATCAGTCTTCGACTGGCCGACGACTGCTGGAGAAGGCACAGAACGCAAGGGCAGGGGCATCCGGTCAATCCGCTCCTGGTTTCAAAGATTTGGTTCAATTTACCATACCCCAGCATGAGCGGGTCTCCCTCGGGGGTTCTTAATTGGTTGCGATTTGTTGTTGGCAAAACTGCGAGGACAATTATTCAAATATCTCTCTAAGCGATGGTTCTTGAGGTAAGTAAACTAGTCTCGATGCCAGACGGGGATGACGACGGATTTATTCGGTTTCGGTGATCGTCGCCGTGAGTCAGCACCGTCTGACTTTTGCCATCAACGCAGGTCGTCCGGATTACATATTGATTTCACTTATTTGCTGCCTGTTGCCCGATCGATTGCATACCGAAGTCAATCGATCCCCACTTCTCATCACCCTTGTTTTTCCGTCGATGGCTCCTTTGGGACACGACAGATTGATCGTGATGGATCCCCCTTTGATCGGGCGTGTGGTGTTTCTTTCAACTTCATACACAGTTCCTTCATTCAGACGACGCGAAAAGCAGCATACATTTATGAGATGTTTTGGAATGGACTGAGCGAGGTGACCAGACGATCGATCGAGTATGAAGATTAATGACGCATCGATTTAGTTTCGGAATTAATTGCATTCTATTTCAAACTCATGTTCAGACGGCGGGCGGGATACGCAAATGTTGATAGTTTTTTTTTAAACTTATAAACGCACTTGGAGGAGTTCAGACGGCGATTCAAGGATTTTAATTTGGTAACTACATTCAATATTGTTTAAACGAGAGACATGGTTTCAAGCTGAATCTGAAATGACGATTTGGTCAAGAGCTCATATTTTCACTTTAGAAAAAAATTAAATAGGGTTAGTTGCCATACTTTGAACCCTTTAAGCGGTGGTTTATGTAAAACCATGATTTTCTCATACATGGACGGGTGTTTTGTGGTTTTTAGAAAACCTATTCGTAGTTACTGACTTTATCTACAAGTTTCAATGAGAATTTTCATCCTTGCTGTTGCCGTTTTTTGATAGATTTACAATGATATGGATGATCAAAATTTCCTACTTTGAACCTACTGTTCCTGTTTTGGTACAGAACTAGTACCTTTATTGGACCTAGATCTAAAATGTCAGTAAAAGTTATATTTCTCTAAAAACATCGAATATCTTCAAAATTTTATTAAAAATAAAAAAAAAATAGAAAAAAATACTTATTTTAACGATTTGAATGAACCCCTCAATTCCTGTTATGAATATCTAAAACTTTTTCCTCATTGACACATTTCTCAGCAGCATAATAGTAAGAAGGTTTTTTGTGTTTACTTGTGGTTTTTTTTTACCTAAATCTGATGAAAAAAAATCCAAAATGCTCAATATAGGTTCTTAATTATGCCTTTATGAAAATTTGCACCTGAATCAATTAATATAGAAAAAATGATGACAGGTCTAAAAACGGAACATTTTGTTCGAAAGAGCCCTATTCTTGGACCCTTTACCTATTTTCCGGGTTTTCCAATGATTTTCTATTATTTTAGAAAAAATAAATAATAGAGCTCGTATTCATCACAGCAATGTTATTTTTGTTTAACATTAGGCTTGGCCTGTTAAATAGTGTGATTTATTCTTAATCTCTCTGATTTCTCGAAATGCTTCCCACTAATTCAGCTGTCTTTTTTTAGCACTAAATAGAAAGTACATTTTCTTAAACATTTTAGGACTTAATTGGCTCAAGGTCAAAAGCAGGAGCACTTTCCCAGTGGGTTTTTTTTAATCTATTTATGAGAAAAAAAATCACAAAATATTACTTTGAAGAAAGGGGAAAGAAATTTTTTGAAACCGCACTGGTTTTTCATTTTTAAATAAGAACATTTTGTATTCCTTTCTTAAAATTAAACTCTTGAATAATAAAAACCAATAGATATTTTTAAAAAAATTCGAGATCAGATTGTTTTGAGGTCCCAACTTGCACCTGTGATTTTTATTACTAAAACAAACAACACTCAATAATTCATAGAATTAACCCTGGAGATATTTTTTTAATACAACCGAATAAAAAGGATTGAAATTTTTTTCAAACACAACTTTTTGCAGGTATATGGTTATGTTTAGTTGTTTGAAAATGAATTGGCGTTTAGCGCAAAAAAAATCAACAATATCTAAGTTTTTAGAAACTTTCATCGATCGTATATCCAAGGCCGGATTAAAGGGGGGGCAAAAGGGGCAATTGCCCCGGGCCCCCCGGCTCAGGGGGCCCCCCGAGGGAAAAAAGTTTTAACATTACTTTAATCATACTACTACAAATCCATGAAAAGAAATGAAAACTAGAAAATTGAAATGAAAACTTGAAATATAAAAACTAAAAGGCCCACATGAAAAAATATCTAGATTAGTTTTTGTCTTAAAAAGTTAAGGGGGCCCCCTAGAGTAAGCAGTGAAGGAGCCCACATTTTGCGAGCTGAGAATATCAAAATCTTTGGAAAAAAAACCGAATTCGAAAAAACATTAAGAAGAATGTGAGGCAAAATACCTCAAATTTTCATTTCCTATCGAAACATATCAGTTACGATATTCTTTACAGAACAGGTAAAATAAAAAAAACACATCCTCATTTTCATTACATTCAAACGTCTTGCAAAAAAATAATGTTTGCTGTTACGTTAAGTTTCCAAGTTATGGTTTAGTGCACTTAAATTACAGCTGATTTCGCTTTATGATAAATATTTCAGAATTTTACCCTGCCAGTATCCGGGTTAATACCGCGTATTATAATAACTTTTCACCTTTCAATCATTATTATTGAAATTTTCATTGGTTTGTAAATTCTAAACCCTTTTCCCTTCTTAATATTGAAAGTAAAATTTTTGAAAAAAAAATGTAGTTGCTTAAATTGGACCAATCGACAGTACAGGGTTTCTTTAATGAATTTCTATACCAATCTCTGTGTTAGACATGAAATATGTACTGGAACATTTTCAACTGATTTAACCAAAATTTTATCATCTACTGAAGTGAATATCCTAAATTCAGCATATCATTTTCCAAATGATCACTATCAAATTGCCATAAAAACGATCTGATAGTTGAGTTGCTTGTACCATTGAGTGATTTTCTTAATATGAATTTTTCTATGATCTTTTTCCAGATTCAATTCATTGGGACTTTCAAATCTTGTGTTGTTTCTTCAGTTACTGAAGTTCAGTTTCATCATTTTTCTGAATTTTGAAAATTCATGATCTTTGATTAAAGTAAGGCCGCCAGAATTTTTTCATCAAATCTTTGATCAAATACCAGGAAATACTCAACACAAATCGAGAAAAAAACTTGATTTTTTTTTCATCGGTAATTTCTAAATCGTATTTTAAGCTTTCAAAAAAACTTTTATCTATAAATTTTATAAAACTTGCTTAAAAAAATGCGTTTGAGAACAACACAACACAATATGATTTTCTCTGTTTGTTTTGAAAAATAATGTGAATAAATCCGGGCAAAATCCAGGCTTTTTTCTATGAAATCCGGGCAACCGGGCCGGGCTGGACTTTTGTCAAAATTTATGTTATATCCGGGCAAACCCGGATGAAATCGGGCAATCCGGCAACCTTAGTTTATAGTACTAAACTCATTTGGATTCCGTATCTGATTTTTTTCAATGATAACTGATTCTGTGTTTCAAACATTCAATCTTTATTCTCAATTTTTTTTTCCAACCGATCATTTTTGCACTAATACCCCTTTGGCTTTTAGGGCATCGAATGAAACTTTCGTCACACAATTGAAATTCACATTAGGTGCAATTTATGCTTTCGGTCTGATTGTAACTTTGTATCCCTTTTTTTATTAAATTTAATTCATATTTTGTTTCTCAAAACTAGATTTGAAATTATGATTTAGATTTGGGACACTGAATTTTGGTTCTGAATATAACGTAATTTAATGTTTTGAATTCTTAAACTCTTATATCTGTATCTCTATAGAAAATGGATTTAGTTATTTTGTTTAATTTTTTTTAAAATTTTGTTTTCTATGTTTCAAATCTTCAAGATACTTCGTAATTGTCACTAGGTAAATATTCTTCGAATTAGCACCAACCAAACGATCAATGATGATATGAAAATCATTCAAAATATTTATCCGGTCATTTTTTTAATTAGAGAATTTTTGTTGGTGATAATGGTTAAAAAAAAATGTGAATTTAATATAGCATTTTGCAGCTTAAATAAGAGTTTTCATTTTTAAGAAATTTCTAAACTCTTCCGCAATATTTGCACGTAATTGATTAACAATTTTTATTTGAAGATACCAGAAACTATTTTCTACGCAAACACCATGGCTATTTGAAGATAGTATACTGAACTCATTCCCAGTTTTTTTTACACGTTTAAAAGCTTTGGTATTTTCTGGGTAGCATTCGAAAAAAAAAATCGAGTTATAGGGGCCCCCCGAGAAAAATTGCCCCGGGCCCCCCGATGGCTTAATCCGGCCCTGCGTATATCAAAAGTCCGAAAACATTCGGACTTTGGGGATACAATTGGGCGTTTACCCAGAGTGATTTTTTCCGCCAAATGACAAATATCCGTAATCAAACCCCAGAATAAAATATTCTCCAGATTTTTTTCTAGAATGCATCTGATACCAGAATTTTTTCCCCAAAAGGACCATTTCCCAGAATTTCTTTCCTCAGAACGGAACATTCCTTAGAACGCTACCATACCTAGTTTTTTTTTTTTTGTAAGTTCAGAGGGAAACCGCTAGTTGAATCTAATTTCCATCTGAATTTATTTTTGAACCAGAATTGTATTTTGTTCAACGTTGAGGTATTTTGATTGATTATATCCCATTTATCCGAATATTTTTGCCAATAATGATTTTTCCCCATAATAACAAATATCCGTCAACCCCAGAATTCTAGACAAATCCTAGACTATTTCCTCTAGTATTTTATTGTTATTTTATTGCAGTTTTAGCAAATATTTTTTTCCAAAATGTTATATGATTCGAAATTTATTTTTTCTAAATGATAAAGGCTTTGTCGCAAAAAAGTTATTTCCTGAGAACCTAATTTTTGTGAGAGAAAATCTATCTTTCTTAAAATTCCAGCATGGATAACTATATTCAATTTCCATGGATATGGTAATTTAGGCGAAAAAATTTCTGAGAAATGGTTCGTTCTGGTGACAATTTTTCTAGGAATTGGTGCGTCTGGGAAAATTAAATTCGGAAAGCGTTTTTCTGATGTTCAAAATTTTGGGGATTTTTCTCTCTGGGCAAACGAATTACAGCAATCTGAGAACAACATAGGTATGCTCCAGTTATGCACTTTTTTATTTTTTGAATTTGTCAAATAGTACCATTATAAGGGTATATACGGACGATAGTATTGGCAAAAAATTGGCCTCAGCCATAACCTCAAACTTTGATGTGCTGGCGGCTTCACCAGTGGTGCTAGGTGAGTTACTAAAATCAGTATTTGTTTATTTTAAACTAATTTTAATATTTCTGAATGGATCAAATTTTTCAACTCATCAACAGCTGATCGTTTGAATTCATTACAGGGCGTCCCTAAATGGATGCAGATTAGTCATCTTTTGCTAATGACTTTTCAAGGTGAATTCAAAACATCTGAAATATATTTTAATGTACTGCTTTTGGTAGATAAATAACAGTTGTTTCTAACTTCTAAACGAATACAAAATCATTCACTGTTACAAAAAAAGTAAATTGATGAAATCTATGTTGACTATGAAAATAAAAGCCTGCATGCTCTGATTATTTTAAACATATATCCACATATTTCGCTACATTGTTGAAGTGTGCGATACAGACAGTTGTTATTTCGTTAAGATAAATGTTGCGTTTAATTTCACATTCGAATAGAAATCTACAGGAAAGTTGCAAATTCTCAGTACTCATGAAAACGTTTTTCAATAACAATGCAATCAAAAAAATATAATCATTTTCCAAATATCAATGCACTTGGCATCCCTGAACACCCAAAAAAAATCAAAACACGAACATATGTGTATCGCTTTTCCACAAGGCGAATCTGTCGATATTAGTACAGGAAAATTGCGTTTATCGTGCGCCCTTCTCAAAAATCGATTCTGTTCTCCCATGGTTTGAGGTTAGGGCTGAGGCCTCTTGCTAAGGTGATATTCGTGTAAAACTGTCAATATATCCTAATTGGTCCATCAATGATATTTTCTTGAAGCTGTACGTACAATACCACGTCCTTTAAGGTGGCAACCAAATGGATCGTGTCGAATTTCGCAAACCGACCATAAACATTTTGTAGGTTGGCCCAAAAATTTGAAGCAGAGAACTCAACTCGATGAAGTCAACTCAATTACAGAGCTACAGCTAGAGAGATTTCATCTGAGTAGTTGGAGGTAAATAAAATGTCGGAGAGGTAACTCAAAAGACTCAAGTTCGATTTCTGGTCGAATTGATGCTTTTTTCATGTACTATTCATGATTTATTTTTTAGATTATTGCATTAAACGGCCAGACGCATTATCCGGCAAACAAAGCACCAGGAAAATAATGTTTGAGTGTGTGTGTAAACTGTTTGTATTTTACAAAAACACAAACATCAATTTGTTGTCGGGTGTTTTGATGGATGATATGACAGGCCTTGTAATGCAACAATCAAATAATCAATCATGAAGAGTAAATAAAAAAATTGCCTCGACCAGGAATCGAACCCTAGTCTTTGAGTTACCTCCCTGATGCCTTACCACTAGGCCGACTAGTCAGATGTATTCTGTCAAGCTGTAGCTCTTTAATTGAGTTGACTTGAAATGCTCATCGTGCCCCACTTAATGGTGTCTATACTGCCCCAGAGGGTGTTCTCATTAAGCCTTTCTACCTAGTTTTTCAAGTTTCAGCCAGATATCAAATAGACTCCATAAGGTCTGAACACAAAACAGTGATGTAAGTCTCATAATATATGTAGCTGTTTTCCATGGTTTAATTGCATCCACCTTGAGGTGACTATTATACCCTTATTTCTTCTATCTAAACGAAAAAAATTTGACCAGCTTTCAAAATTCATTTGTGCCCAATATTTTTTATTTCAAAATTTTAAAATGATTGTCTTTCAAACGTCTTCAGAAGGATTATA